>NW_022436985.1:8779854-8954763 GCF_009761245.1 Sapajus apella | reverse complement strand
CTGGATTGCAGTGGCATGATCTCAGCTCACTGCAACCTCCACCTCCCAGGTTCAAGCAATTCTCCTGCCTCAGCCTACAGAGTAGCTGGAACTACAGGTGTGTGCCACCATGCCTGGCTAATTTTTGCATTTTTAGTAGAGACAAGGTTTCACCATATTGTCCAGGCTGGTCTCAAACTCCTGACCTCAAGTGACCCACCCACTTTGGCCTCCCATAATGCTGGGATTATAGGCATGAGCCACCTCGCCCAGCCTCTCCTTCACTATTTTTTTTTTTTTTTTTTTGAGACAGAGTCTCGCTCTGCCGCCCAGACTGGAGTGCAGTGGTGTGATCTCGGCTCATTGCAACCACTGCCTCCCAGGTTCAAGCAATTCTCATGCCTCAGCCTCCCAAGTAGCTTGGACTACAGGTGTATACCAGCACACCCGGCTAATTTTTGTATTTTTTGGTAGAGATTGGGTTTCACCATGTTGGCCAGCCTGGTCTCGAACTGCTGACTTCAGGTGATCTGCTTGCCTTGACCTTTCAAAGTGCTGGGATTACCCAGGTATTACCCAAGGAGGCATGAGCCACCATGCCCAGCCTCCTTCATTTTTGAGTATAATCTTATAGGGTACAAAGTTCTACTTTAAGATTTGTCTCTCAACACTTTAAATATTTTATCCACTCTCTTCTTGCATGCATGGTTTCAGAGGAGTCAGATACAGAGCTTAACTCTTTGCTTCTCTATAGATAAAGTGTTTTATTCTTCTGGCTTCTTTCAGGACTTTTTCCTTTGATTTTCTGCAATTTGAAATGATAAGCCTAGGCATAATCTTTTGTCATTTATCTTGCTTGGTATTCTCTTGCTTGGTATTCTCTGAGTTTATTGGATCTGTGGTTTAGTAAATGGAAATTCTCAGTCATTATTGTTTCAAATATTTCTTCTGTTCCTTTTTCTATTTCTTCTACTTCTGGGATTCTCATTATGTATATATCTTTTATAGTTACTCTATGGTTCTTAGATATTCTAGTGTGTATTCTTCAGTTTTTTTTTTCTTTTTGCTTTTCAGTTTTGGAGGTTTCTACTCAAATAAACTCAAGCTCACAAATTCTTTCCTCAGCCATGCCCAGCCTACTAATGAGCCCTTTAAATGCATTATTCATTTCTGTTTCAGTGATTTTGATTTCTAGAATTTCTTTTGGTTATTAGAATTTCCATTTATCTGCTTACATTGCCCATATGTTCTTGCATTCTGTCTACTTCATCCATTAGGGCCCTTATCCTATTAATATAATTGTTTTAAATCATAGTATTATCATACTATACAGATAATTCTAACATCCCTGCCTTATCCAAGTCTGATTTTGATGCTTGCTCTGTCACTTCAACCTATGTTTTTGTTTTTCTTTTAGTCTACTTTGTGATTTTTTTCATGATGGCTGGACATGATATACCAGGTAGAGGGAACTGCTGTAATTTGGCCTTTAATAGTGTGATGTCCAGATACTGTGAGAGGGGAAGAGTTCTACAGCCCCATGATTAGGTCCCAGTCTTTTAGTGAGCCTGTGCCCCTCAACTGTAAATTTCACAAGTGATTCTCAGTTTTTCCTCCCCTTACGTGGGACAGGATTACTGGATGGGGCTAGAGTTGGGTATTTCCCTTCCCCCAGGTCAGTTAGGCCCTGAGAAATCCCTAGCAGGTTAGGCTCTGTCTAAAAAGTTTTTCTTGAAGGCAAGCCTTAAGAAAAAAAATGCTCGAGTATATTTCAAATTGGTTCCTTTTCTCCTCCCCGTGTCAGAAGCGTGGAGGGATTTTTCTCCAATATTCGCCGGGAGAATAGGGTAGAGTTTCAGGAGGTAAAACTCCCAAAATTATGGAGTTCACCAAATGACTCAGTCGCCCTAGAATTAACTCACAGACTTAACCATTGGGAGCTTCCAGCAATTTGTTGATTACAGTTCAGGTTCTTCTAACCTTCCCTAACGGTTTCCACTGGGGTAAATTGTGATTCTCTGTATCCGGCTTTCTGTGTCCAATGTGGGGGCACTTGTTTTTCCTATGACCTCAATTCTCTTCTAAATCTAAGAAGTGTTGTTGATTTTTCAGTTTGTCCAGCTTTTTACTTGCTGTTAGGACCGAGTGGTAATTCCAAGCTCCTTAAATTCTAGACCAGGAACCAGAAGCCACCTCATTTATATTTTAAAAGTAATGCAGTGTGGATTTGGATTTGAGTTGGTGAGACCAAAGAGGGGAAACTAGTTAAGAAGTTATCGAAACCAGAAAAGAAAGAGATGAAGAGAGCTTGGGATATGCAGAATGTACTAAAAAGGAGATAATTCAGAGTTAGATAAGTTTGAATGAAACACAAGCTACTTCTCTGGCATAGACATTAATATATTCACATAGTTAGCATCTCCATTATTAACACCACTGCAGTATTTATTACAACTGTAATTCAGTAATTACATAAGGAGCCTTCTTCCCACTACGTAGAATCTCAGCTCCCTGAGAGACTCTCAGGAAGCTCTCAGGAAGTTCATATGGAAGGCATGAACCATATTGTTTGGCTGACAACTGGCATACTGCCTGCTGGCATATAGTATGTACCCAAAAAATATTTGGTAAGTTAATACATTTACCAAATAAGTCAATTAATGACAAAACTTGTAAAAAAAAATAAAATCATATAAAAATCTTAATGCTCAAATTTATATATCACTTAGTAGAAAATAGAGGGTTAGAAAAATTGAGTGACTTTCTTAAAGTCACAAAGCTGATTAGTAAGAGAGGACAGAGTAGAATCCTGTTTCCCCAAGACTGAATCTCCATAGTAACCTTGTAGGAGAAAATAAAAGATAGCTGTGCAAGCAGACGGTAGATACAGGGTTTAGATAATTCTGGAGATTATTACGTAAGTGCACACACATACTCCCACATACAGTGTTGGGACTATAAATTTGCCACTGAATTTTGTGAACGCCTAATAAACATGCCTCAATATATTTATTTTTGTGTGCATATACCTAAATTTTATTTTTTTTTGTTTTTTTTTATTTTTATTTTTTATACCTAAATTTCCTACTTGTCATTACTGAATGATGCTGCAAGGAGCTTAAAGGGTTAATAGCCATTTCAAAATTACTCTTGAATAAGACATATGGTACTAATTTTCATTTTGAAGTCTTATAGACAGCAACCAAACTGCATTACTAAAATGATTTTGCATTCACTTGAATTTTCTTTTAGAAGCATGGAAAGTGAGAAACAAAGAATTGCCAAAATCTGAATTTGCTTTCTCTGCAAAGAGTATTCAAACATGGGCCACATCAAGGCAAATGATACAATGAAGGTCATTAATTCCACAAATAACCCATGATGAATAAAATAAAGTGATATGTAACATCTGTAGTTGCAGTATTATCTTGTGAAAATGTGTGCTCTAAAGGACAAAACACCAGCCCAGGAGTCAGAAGACATTTTCTTCTTAGTCTTGCCATTACTAGTTGTAATTTGTGGCCAATCATTGACACCCACCCACCAGCCATTTTACAGAGCCTTAAGTCATCCTTTGTTACATAAAATGAACTGGGCTGCCCTCTTCCTAAGACAGACATAAGCAGCAAGTAAGATTTTGACCACGTTTAAAAGAAAACATGCAGTTTCATTTTTTAAAATAGTATTAGCAGAGTAGTGCTGATGAGTTTTGGCTGAGCCTTTCTCTCTAATGAGTAACACTGACAGACTTAAAGGATCTTGAATTTACAATAGGCTATATATTTCTCCTGATCACCATTAACTGCCAAGCAGATGTTATTGTTTAATCACTTCATTCTCACAGAGAATGATGGACTCAAGGGATTTACAAGAATAAGAAATATTTCACTCTGGTCTCATCAGCAATGGTCAACAACTAAGCCTGGTTATTCACTAGAGAGATGCAGGAGTCCTCAGTGATCCGCAGGAGGTATGTTCCAGATCTTGAATAGAGGATGAAACTGTGAACAGTATCAAACTCTATATATTAAATGTTTCTTCCTTTACAGTCGTGTGCCACATGACATTTTAGTCAACAACAGACCACATATAAGAGGGTAGTTCCATAAGTTCATAATGAAACTGAAAAATTTCTATTGCCAGTTGATGTCACAGCCATCAAAATGTCATAGAGCAATTATTTTATTACACATTTAGTGCAGCCTAAGTGTATAGTGTTTATAAAGTCTACAGTAGTGTACAGGAATGTCCCAGGCCTTAATATTCACTCACCATTCACTCACCGACTCACCCAGAGCAACTTCTAGTCCTACAAGTTCCATTCAGGGTAAGTGCCCTATACAGGTGTGACATTTTTTATGTTTTATAGTGTATTTTTATTGTACTTTTTCTTTGTTTAGATATGTTTAGACACACAGATGCTCACCCTTGTATTACAACTGGGTATAGCATTCAGTACAGTAACATGCTGTACACCTGTTTATCATAGGAGCAACAGGCTTTATAGCCTAGGTGTGTAGTAGACTATACCACCTAGGTTTGTATAAGCACACTCTATGATGTTCACATAATGACAAAATCAGCTAACGATGATGCATTTTGCAGAACATATCCCTGTTGTTAAGCAATATGTCACTGTACATACGTACCTATAATAAAGTTGAATTTATAAATGAGGTACAGTAAGAGATTAACAACAATAGCTAACAATAAAATAAAACAACAATATGCCATCATGACTACTCTTGCATTTGGTGTGATTGAGTTAAAAAAAAAAGGGTTACTTGAACACAAACCCTGAAATACCACACCAGCCTAATCTGATAACCAAGATGCCTACTAAGTAACAAACAGGCAGGTAGCACATACAGCGTGGATATGATATACAAAGAGATGAAACCATGGAAAGCAAAACTGCAAATAAAGTGTTACCAGTGTATATTCCACAGAGGAGTTCACACATCCTAAAAACTCTCCATCACCCTGGTGAGGTGAAACACCTGCAAACCACGTACTTCATTCACCATTTCTCATATCAGCACTAACCTAAAATTCACTGACCTGAGATTACTAGGGGAAAAAAAATCACTGCTCCCTTGTAATATAATAAAATACATTATTATTTCTTACAGAAATTCTAATTACAATGCATATTTTTCAATAAAATTTATTGCTAATCCATATATATTATAATCAAGCAATTAGCTCATGGAGTAGTCATTTATAGGCCTAAGGTTATTCTATCTCCTTTTCAGTAAGACCAAGGTCAAAAAGTATCCTAATTATTTTTTATTTTGAAAACCAAGACTTGAGCATCATTACTAACATAAAGTATCTGGAGGAAGGCTATCTATGGTGCATATGAAGTTATAAAACATCATGAGTCCCAGAAAATAATAACTGAACATCTAGAGCATAATCTATAATATCATCTTCAATAAGTAATATTTAATTTCTTATGTGATACAAACTCATGTTCTCAGCTGAACCCAAGGAATAATAGACTTCACATTACTGTAAAATGATATTATATAAAACTACAGTATTTGGCCATTTTGAACTAGAAAAATGGCAGTTTTACATGGTTACATCTAATACCTATAATCACCTCACCAAGAGACAATAGCATAGAAATTCTTGTGTACCAATTTGTATTTTTTTCTCTCTAAAAAGTAACTGATTACTTTCTTGCCTAGTTCTGAGTTTTAACTTGAAGGGTTCAAAAAGTGTTATCAGTTCTGTTTTAACTCTGTAATCTTAAATAATACTTTCTACACTTCAGTTTTTTAATCTATAAAAGTCTGAAAGCAACAACAATGCTTATGGATTTATCATGAGAAACAGATAATTGAAGAATACACTTTTTACATACACACAGAACTTAATAAGTAGAAGTCCATCATCTTCTATGCAAAAATTCCTGGCTGTAAGCACAAGAAAAAAATGCTGTAAACTAAAGGATTGGAATGACACAGGAAATATTTTTAACCTAATGTTGTTTAGAAAAGCACAATTAAAAAGGTATATAAAACATAACTGCTAAAAATTTTAAAATATGTGTATACACAGGGAAACACTGGAAGAAAACAGATTTAAAATGTAAAGCTATTATATCTAAGTGATAGGCTTAGTGAGTAATTTTTTACTGTATACTGCACAATTTTGTTTTTTTTCAAGCTCCTAGAATTTAAGGAAATTAAAATAAGTAAGTTTAAAACTGGACTAAGTGGGGGCAGATACATCATTTTATTAGAGAAAAGACTGAATATTAAAAATTTCAACTATACCTAGTTATACCCAAATAAAGCTCAATGGGAATTTTGAAATCTAGAAAATAATTATGAGATTCTTCTGGGAAAACATGTACACAATTACCCAGGAAAATTCTGAAAAAGAATACGGTGGAAGTATATTGTTCCTGATATTCAAATGTAAAAGGTTTGACTCTAGCACCAGAGAAGCCAATAAAACATAGTAGTGCAGCAGAGCCCCTATAAGACCAAAATATATTTATATAATAACAAAAGTGACATTGTGAATTACTTGGTAGACTATGAATTTCTCTTTATTGTTGTTTAGTTAGCAAGGTAATTGTTTGAGTGAAAAATTAAATCCTTAAGTGATAATGTATTCCAAAGTATTAACCGCTTTCTCTAAGATTTGGGATCTCAATATTAAAATATTATAAATATGCTAAGATGAAATATGTGACTATGTAATAACTTCTAGATTACCAACTCATACCTTTTCTAATAATTTCCACACTTTTAAGATTTAAATACTAAGAAAAATGAAACTGCAAATAAACTAAGAGACAATATAAATAAATACTCTTTTATCCTTGCAGAAGGCCTTTTAAGAATAATATCAAACCCAAGCAACACAAATTGATATAAAAAATTAACAAAAATCTTTAAACTTCTTATGGCAAAAATTAAAAAGCTTCAAAAATAAATCATAAGTTCACAGAAATATTTCCAATGTTCAAAAATAAATCATAAGCTCAGAGAAATATTTCCAATACACAACAGATTAATAGTTGTATTAGGAAAGGAATTCCTACAAATCAGTCATAAAAAAGATGAGCATCAGCTTAGGAAAACTCAAAGAAGAAGGTAAAAGGGAATACACAGAAGAAGTGCATGGGAAAATGTGCTTTTAAACATGTTAAACCTTACAGTAATTAAATACGCAAAAATGTCAAAAGAAACAATTTCACTTATACTGGCAAATATTAAAAAGAATAACATGAGTACTTAAGGTTTGAGAAAGGAAACACATTCACATGTTGCTGCTTATAGCATGAACTGGTGTGACCCTTCTGGAGCACAAATTTGATGATACACATACCCTTTAACCAGGCAAGTTTACTTCTAAAAGTACATCCAACAAAAATAATTAGTTAAGTGTGAAAAATGTATGTGCAAGAATAGTTCCTGCAATGCTGTTTATAAGGGAAACAGTAATTGAGTGGTGATTAAGAGCTTGGAGCTGAGGAGACAGGCTGTCTGGATTCAGAATCCTGAGTCTATCCTCTCACTAGTCATGTTACTTTATGCGAGTTAAACTTTCTGTGCTTCAAGTTTCCTCATGGGTAGAGATAATAATAGCACCTGCGCCTGGTACAGTTTTACGGATAAAAGGAGCAAATATATAAAAAGCATTAAAATATATAAAAAATATATATAAAAAGCTATAACATTACCAGGAACCTAGTAAGAACTCAATAAATATTACCTATTATTACTATTGCTGAGGAAAAAAAAAGTCATTTTTCTAATTGCATTCTAAATGCAATTTACAGAATGGCTTAAATTCTATTGATCAACAGATCAGAATGCTATGCTGTCATTAAAAATGATGATGTAGAATTATATGTATAAGCATGAGAAATGCCATGATAAACAATAGTAAGTTTTTAAATAAAGGTTATAAAGTGGTATTGCTTTATTATCCTATCTTTAATCAATCATAAATATAAATATACATGTGAGTAAGCAGAGAAAACAAGATGAAAGCACATTAAGCTGACAGGTGAATGGGGATTAAATCTGGTTAGTAGAATAATGGATGGTTTTTATTTTTATCTGTATACTGTGGGAGGTTTTGTCTGAAAACATTTTTTTGGCCGTGAGCATATGTGACTTTTGTAATAAAAATGAATTTTTATAAGCCAATTATCACAGTTACAAGTGGCAGTAGGATTGCCAACACAAAACTACAGGCAATAAAGTAGGTGCTAGACAGGGCTGGTGCAGACTTAGGCTGAGGAAGGCCAAGCTTTCCAATCACCCATTCTTCAATATTCCAAAAACATATTTATAGAGAATATCAATAACAAATACAGTTCTGCTAAAAATTAAGTGAAAAATTTGCATTTTACAAACAGATAAGAGGTTACAAATATATGAATATGTGAGACTAAAGCTTGGGCTTAACTTTTTTAAATTTCAACTGTTTATACGTTTCAATCCAAGTTACCAGTGTCTAAAAGTAACTTTTGGGTTGAAAACCAAATATAGCTGCTTAAGAGTGGTTAGCAGATAAAATGACAGCAACATTATAGACTTACCTGGTTACACATAGATAAGTGTCTACAAATTTAGCTGATCTATCTTGTACTTACTGGTGTAAATATTTAAGGATAGGAGGCAAGCAGGGATGTGAAATAATGTAAAGTGTGTAAATATTACACCAGTAATTAAATCCTAACTTATTGTGTTGTTTTCCTGCAAGACTTGAAGACGAATAGCAGCTTTAAAACATTTTTGGTGCTGCCACTAAGAAAAAATGTAACATTAAGATATAACATTAAGATGGAAGAAAATGTGGAAGGGCTTATCATTTAAAATATAAAACTGATTTGTCTTTGAAAGTTTCAGGAATACCTACAAGATTATTTTTTATCTTATTGGTTAGTACTGAAACACTTGTTTCAAGGAATATAATTAACTTACGTATCTACAGACAAAGGGCACAGGACACAGAGGTATGAAGCAGAATTTGATCAAAGTGACCTACTCATCAGTAGCAATAGGGAATTTAATTATTGGAGATTAAAGACATGGATGTTATCAAATCATAATAACTAAGTGTGCACAGTGGGTTTAATGCAAAGAGCCAAGAATACTAACAGACAAACAAAAAAACCCAGAGCCAAAAGCCGAGGCTTTGGTTTGTTCATCAATACCACTTAACAATCAGATTTTTAAATCCACTCTAAACAATGGCAGATAAAAAAGATTTAGGTACTTCTAATATTACAAATCTCATGCATACCCACTGTTATCCTTAAATATTCTTAAAGTATAAAACCTCTCACCTAATGTTAAGAAACCAGATTTTCCTCATGTATTAGAACTGTTCGCTACATCATTAGGTGCATAGTGCCTTAGAGCAGATTCTCAAGAAACTGAAAGAAAATAAGGCAATGATGAGGGTGTTGGTGTATTATTTTGACAGCAGGGATACCAGGCAGGGTGAGTGAGAAAAGGAGGCAAGCAGGGATGTGAAATAATGTAAAGCATGCGTGGCTCTTTCACAAAGAACTACAAAGGCACATAACAGTTTGCTCGACAGATGCTTTACTTGGCAGTCTGGAATTCCCCAGATAAGCTGCAAGGAGAAGCCATGGGATGAAGAAATACTTAATGTGTTCCAATGGAAGAAAAAAAAAATTCATGTTTCCTCCTGACTCCTATTTTCCATTGTCATGGTTAACTTAAAGGGATTAACTGCTCTAGAGTTCCAGGTTGCCATATTCCGCTCCTCTAATACCCTATCAGGAATTAAGATCCAAGTTTAAGGTTCAAAAGTGACGGCAGAAGCCAGAAACTCTGAGTAGGTGGCTGGTTGACCCAGCTATAAGGCAGAAGCCAAGGAGAAGAATCCAGCATTCCCAAGGCAGGAGAAAGGTTCAAGCCTGAGGGCAGCAGATTGGTCTGGGAGGCTGGTAGAGCCAAGGCAATCTGAAAAGGTTAGAAAGTGTCTGATACAAGTGCTAAGCTGAAGAAGCTGGCTTGTCTTGAGAAATTTTACTGGGCAAGAACATTTTCTATTCCATTAAATATCAACAAGCATACTCAATACCGTAAGAAGCTTGTTCTAAGTGAGAACTATAGCAACTGAGCTAAGGGTAAAGTCATGTTTTCCATCTCATAGTTCTAAAGAGCCCAGTTCATTAAGTAGTACAAGAGGTAAAGAGCCCACAAAACCTGATCTTTCCCTTAATGCAATTTTAAATGTATTTAATTAAATGCACATGGATTCCAACACCACTCTGCCAATTGCTTACTCTGTACCAAGGCTTTCTCTTAGTCTCGCTTAAATTTCAAAGCAAACTCTGTGGGTCCTATTTTATAGAAAATTTAACAGGAAAATAAATAATGCAGGTCAAATCTACCTGCACTGGTAGAATAAGGACTACCAATTGGCAGAATAAGGACTAGACTAACTTCTGTTTATATGACATGCTACCCAAACCACTGAAAATCCAATACTCAACTTATTAACTATCAAAACTTATGGAAAGCAATTCTTGCTAATTCCCAAGTATTCAGGAGGACTTTTGTCTTAGAAACTGGGATATTGTATATTTCCTTAGAAAAATCATATACAACATATATAGCTCACAATCCAAAGTTTAATGAATTTTTAAAAGAAAATATTATGTTGTGACTCTGTAAGGTGATGCCCAGGTGTCTCCTTCATGCCAGAAATATTCATTACCCACCCCATCCCACTGAAGGTGTTGCCTGCTTATGGCTCACGGCCAATTCTCTCTTCTGAGACTACACCATGTCCCTGGCACAGCTCACCTCTAGTGATTGATGGAAATGGGGTAAAGAGACTAAACACTTTGATTCAACTAGGGATTTATTTGAAAGGCCATCCCATCCTCTAAGGTCTCCTGGGGCTTAATGAACCCTGTGTTACAACTTCATGGCAGTTCAACTTCTGCCTAATCCTACCTTCCTCTATTCCTTAGAGGTATAAGGAAAGAATGGTCCCAAAAAGTACTACCCAATGGAAATTCTGCTTGAAAACTTAGTCTCAGAGTTATACCTTGGATAACCTAAACTATTATATGAAGTGGTACCATAATAGTGAAAATGAAGTGACAAAGTAATACTGAGAGGAAAATTATAGTTTTAAATGTGATTATGATGAATAAAAGAGACTAAAAATAAATAAGGTTCAACAAGGAAAAATAAAATCTGAAGACTTAATAGGAAAATGGCAAAAGACACAAATAAGTATATGAAGAGAAAGACACATGACCCTTAAACACAAGTAAAAATGTTTAGCCTTATTTATAAGAAAATACATGCAAATTAAAACTATATTGGTATCAGTAATGAGCAATCTGAAAATAAAACTGAGAAAACAATTACATCTATAATAGCATCTAAAGGAAATAATACTTAAGAATAGGTTTAACAAACTAATTGCAAAAAACTTGTACCCCAAATACCATAAAACATTATTGAAAGAAATTAAAGACCTAAATAAATGGAAAAATATCTCATGGTCACATATTGGGAAATTTAATTCTGCTAAAATGGCAATAGGGTACTCTCTAAATTAGTCTACAGATTCAACAGAACATCCTATCAAAATACTAACTTTTTTGTAGAAATTTACAAACTGATTCTAAAATTCATATAGAAATATAATGAACCCAGAGTAGCTAAAACAATTCTGAAATAAAGAACAAACTTGGTGTATTGATACTTCATGATTTCAAAACTCATTAAAAAGCTATTGTATTATCCAGATACTATGGTATTGATGTAAGGATAGATATACAGATCAGTGGAATAGAAAGAACTATGAGTCCAGAAATAAGCCCTAATAATTGTGGTCAACTGATTCTTGACAAGGGTACTGAGATAATTCAACGACGAAAAACAATCTTCAATAAATGATTCTGGGACAACTGGATAGCCACATGCAGAGGAATGAAGTTGGACTCCTTTACACCATTCACAAAAGTTAACTCCAAATTAGCCCCATAGAACTAAACATAACAGTCAGAACTATAAAACTCTTAGAAAAAAAGATGAATACATCTTCATGATCTTGGTTAGCCAAAGCTTTCTCAGGTACAACACAAAAAGTATAAGTGACAAAAGCAAAACAGATACACCAAACTCCATCAAAAATAAAAACCTCTGTGCTTGAAAGGACATGATCAAGAAAATGAAAAGGGAATAGAAGAAAATATTTACAAATCCTGTACCTGATAAGGAATTGATATGCAAAGTATATAAACAACTCTTATAACTCAATAATAAAGACAAATAAATCAACTTAAAATAGGCAGAAGATCTGAACAAACATTTCTCTAAAAATATACAAATGGCCAATAAGCACATGAAAATATTCAGTGTTACTAGCAATCAGGGAATATGCAAATCAAAACCAAAATGAAATAGCATTTCATACCCACTGGAATGGAATCAAAAAGATATTAACAAAGGTTGACAAGGATGTACAGCAATTGGTTTGCCCATACATTGCTGATGGGAATGTACATGGCCATGTGTCTTTCTCTTCATATATTTTTGTCTTTTGCCATATTCCTGTTAGGTCCTCTGATTTTGTTTTTCCTTGTTGAATATTTATTTTATTTTAGTCTCTTTTTGCATAAGCACATCCATTGCTGATGAAGATGTATGTGGGAACAAATATATGAGGGAATATAAAATGGTGCAGCTACTTCAGTAAACGTTTTGGTAGTTCCTCAAAATTTTAAACAGTTACCATGAGACCCAACAATTCTGCTCCTAGTTATACACCCAAGAGAAATGAAAACATAATTCCACACATGGACATGTACACAAATGTTCATAGCAGAATCATTTGAAACAGCCAGAAACTGGAAGTAACACAAATACCCATCAACTAATGAGTTGATAAACACATCAACTGGTATATCTCCACACTGAAATATCATTCTGCCATAAAGGAAAGATATGCTGACACATGCTACGAAATGAATGAGCCTTGAAAACATTTTGCTAAGTGAAAGAGGCCAGTCAGAAAAGAACACATATTGTATGATTCCATTTATATGAAATGTCAAGAACAGGCAAATCTCTAGACACAGAAAGTAGATGAGTGGTTGCCTAGAGCCAGGATGTTGTGGGAGGGATTGGGAAGAAATGGGAAGTAATTGCTAATAGTACAGCATTTCTTTTTGGGGTGATGAAAATATTCTAAAAGTGACTATGGTTATGGTTACACAATTCTGTACATATTCAAAACCAACGAATTATATACTTCACATGATAAACTGTATGGTATGTAAATTGTATCTCAATAAAACTCTTATAAAATCTACACTGGGATATCACATCTGACCTATCAGACTGGCAAGACTTCAAAATTTTGGCAAAATCCTCTTGGCAAGATTGAAAAACGGACACTCTTGCATGCTGCTAATAAACATGTAACACTGACTCATCCACTGTGGAGAGGAATTGGGACTATCTAATGAATAGAGCCATTTGTTCTTTGACCCAGAAACCTCACCTCTGGGAATTAATCTTGGTGATACTTATGCACAAGTTTATTTGATGTGGGATCATATGTAACAGTAAAAGCGTGGAAACAAATGACCATCAGAAAAGTACCTGTTGACTAAAACTTACTTCATCTAAGCAATGAAGTAATATAAAAGCACAAAACAGAATTTTAAAAAATCAACTGTTGGAATGATCTCTAAGATTTGCAGATAAAAAGCAAAGTGAAGAACAGTGTAAGGAAGACATAGAAATAAGAATGCAAACATATACATATCACATAATACACATAACTACATATACACACTTATTTTTACCAAAAGAAACATTGAAGTATGAGCCAGAAATTAATAAAAACGTTTTCCAAAGACAGCAAGAGGTTGAAAGTATAGAAAGAATGATGATAAAAGGGAAACTTCTGCATATACCTCTTTCTCTTTATATAATTTTTTTTTTTCCCTTTTTTTTTTTTTTTTTTTTTGAGACTGAGTCTCACTTTATTGCCCAGGCTGGAATGCAGTGGCATGGTATCAGTTCACTGCAACCTCACCTCCAGGTTCAAGTGATTCTCATGCCTCAGCCTCCAAGTAGCTGTGATTACAGGTGCCCACTATCAAGCCTGGCTAATTTTTGTATTTTTAGTAGAGATGGGGTTTCACCATGTTGGTCAGGCTGGTCTCGAACTCCTGACCTCAAATGATCCACCCATCTTGGCCTCCCAAAGTGCTGGGATTACAGGCATGAACCACCGCACCCAGCCAATTTTCACATTTAAACCATGTAAATGTTTTACAAATTTAAACAAAATTACATTGAAAAGAAAAAGAAGCTCTGCATCCTAAAATTGGAAATGGACTGAAAGAAGTGAACTCAACTATATGCCAAATGGGAAAGACAACCACCCTTTACTTTGAATGTATACTCTTAGCCAGAAATAGGGACAATATGGACTACAAGGATGTCTTAAACATTACTCAGTGGTTTCCCTGATTTTGTGACATTTTATTTATATCTATACATAAAATACATATTTTATGTATATTGTGGATAAAAGCAAATAAATATTCTTATTTTTTAGAAAACAAGATTTTGACTGTCAGAGTATGGAGTTGCAAATATGAAATCAAAGTAGTTAAGAAAGGATTTATAATGTTAAAATTAAACTAAAAATATCAATATAAATCCATTATTTCTTCCATCCAGTCATTCCATCACTCAAATATTCATTTCTTTCTTATTTCCTTGCTCTATAAGTCATTTTTTTGGGGGGGGGGCTTTTATTCATTTATTCATTCACTCAATAACATGAGGCATATCCTTACAATTAAGGTAGACTTGGGAGCCAATACACAGCTCTTATTCATTCATTTAATCATTAAGCCCTAGATGCAAATAACTTAGCACCCAGAGCTTGGCTTCTAATTATAATTCTTCTATAAAAGTAATCAAAGCCCCTTGGAGAAATGGTTAATTCCATCCTGAGCCACCATAGGGTTTTGCCAAAAGGACACAGTTCCCAGCCTAAAGACACTCCCACAACTGCCAAATGTGGGATCATTTGAGCGCAGAAAAATTTAATGTTGTTCATTCCACACTGACAAGGGAAAGCTCTTCTTCATAGAATAATATCACTAAAAGAAAAGTAAAAAATGCTAATAGAATTCAAAAATCAACATTCTACAACCCAAAAAGAAAAAAATTGAATCAGGCTAGGATGATCAACAGACAAACTGATAATGAATTGGGAGGAATATATATTTGCATGATGCCCAAGTAGTCACCCAATAGAATACTTGCAAACTGGAAAGGGAATGCCAAGGCCTTACAACAGAGAGATATGAAAGTGGTGACCTTAACTAAGAAAGCCAACTAAGCATTAATAAATGTGAGACAACTTAACATTACACGGCTTCTAATGGGATGCAATATTAAGTATACAATATCACTGATAAAGTATTCTTGCCGAAAAACTTAATCTGAATATAACCAAGATTTTATACCTGATTTACAGATTACAGTAGATTCAGAGGAGAGAAAAATGGCTTAACCACACCACAAGAAAATTATCAAACAAATCCACACTGTACAATATTCCATGGGATGAAGTCTTAAAAACTCAATGTGGTTACATCAGGAAAAACACCTAATGCATGCTAGGCTTAATACCTAGGTGACAGGTTGATAGGTGTAGCAAACTACTACGGCATATAACTGCCTGTGTAAGAAACCTACACATCCTGCACATGTATCCTGGAACTTAACATTAAATTAAATTAAAAAATTTTTAAAAGTCAATGTGGTTGGGAAAAAAAATGTTGTAGTTAAACACAAACAAAACAACAGTGTGGGCAACACCCAACTGCAGGGATGTGCACACATGGAAGGACTGTTCTTTATGAAGACATACTAAAGAGACCTAACAACCAAATAGGATGGAGGAACCATTGGATCCTCTTCAGAGAAAGGTAAATTGTAACAAATTGGGATACTTGAATGGACACTTCAAACGACATGATGGAACTGCCCATTTTCTTAGGCATAATAAGTATATTATGATTATGTAGCAAAAAGTCCTCATTTTTAAGGATGCATGATTAAATATTTAACAGTGAAAGAGCTGAGGTCTGCAAATCAATTTCAAATGGTTCAACAAAAAATACATATTTATATATATACGCAGAGATAAAGTACATTTGTTTTATCTAGTTAATGAGAAAATGTGTAATCATCACACTCCTTCAAATTGTATGACTGAAATTTTTTCATATTATAAAAACGAGAAAAGCTTGAAAAACAACCAATTAAGTTCTAGTAAATTGATAAATATAAAAATAGAAGTTAATGAAATAGAAAAATGTTAAGGCAAATTTATTCAATAAAGTTAAAAATGGATTCTTTGAGAAGAATAATGAGAGACAAAAGGCTTGGCTACTCTGGCACAAATAAATAGTGAGAAGGCAAAATTAACATTAGAAAAGAGAAAGATGATGTAACAACAGACAAGAAAATTCAAAAATTTAAACTAATTATTGTATAATGTTATACCACATACATTTTAAAAGCTACGTGAAGGCTTGGCAGGGTGGTTCATGCCTGCAATCCCAGCACTTAGGGAGGCAGAGGTGGGAGGATCACTTGAGGACAGGAGTTTGAGACCAGCCTGGCCAACATGGTGAAACCCCATCTCTACAAAAAAATACAAAAATTAACCGGGCATGGTGGTATGCGCCTGTAGTCCCAGGTACTCGGGAGGCTGAAGGGGGAGGACTGCTTGAGCACAGAGAATAGAGACTGCAGTCAGCGCAGATCACATCACTGCACTGTTGCCTGGGTAACACAGTAAGACTCTGTCTCAAAAAGAAAAAAACAAGTTAAATTGGTATATTTTATTATATATATATTTTACAGCAATAGAAAAACTGTAAAACCGTACTAATTAGAATCTATAATAAATACTCTACTTATTGATATTCTGCTTAACTGGAGCAGGTTATCAGAAATTACAGATCAAGCTCAATTTCTAAATTAGTAACGAGGTATAGATCTGTATTTAACACTTATTAAATAAACATTCTATTTACAAATTCATTTTTACGCCTTTTAGAATTTAGGTTTCAGAATTATTCAACAGTTTTCTACTTAGACATTTCTCATATGTAAATCACCAAAGATTCACTGGGCAGATATGAGTAAAAAGAACAAATATAGACTTTTTACTATCACAGAGCTTCTGAATAAGACAAAAAATTAGTGGATCCTGCATTTGAGATATTTATTCATGAGACCCTAACATATCCTATGAAATGCCATTATTTAAAAGTTAAAACCTTTAGAGTTATAATCAGGATAGTTATTAAGGTAGAACTTCTACCAAAATTAGGCTGTGAATGACCTGGAACCCTGTAGTCAGTAGGATCTAAGCCAGAATCTATATTTAGACAGTCATTCTGAGGATTGTAATATTACTAGTTCTGGGCAGCCGAATAAGCCGGTAGATTAATGGACTGGAGAAGTAGACATGCTATATAAATATATTTAAAAAGTTGCTGAGTTTCTGAGAGTTTTAGAGTGCGAATGTTCTCCCTCTCTTCTCATAACTAGAAGGAATGTATTTGATATTAGAGGTGACTAATAGGAGAGTTAAAAGCAAAGTCCCTGGAATGCAAGATCACATTTCATGTATCAAAAATTAAAGAACTTTACAAAATAAGGAGAATAAAATATGAAGATTTACAAAAGTTCCTTTGGCTAGCAACAAAGAATCTACTAAAACAGACTAGTTTATTTCCAGAAAATAAGTAAATGAAGCTCAGGTTATATTTTTCTGTTACTGACATTGTTCAAAATTTTCCATCTATGAGCAGTAATTTGAACTTTATTACTATTTAAAAATTATTCACCATGTCATACTACCCCTCTTTCTGCTAATCAACATTTCTGATTACAGATTTTTTAAATGCTGCTTTTAATTAAAATATAACTTATTTCCAGAATTTTAAGTAAAGCTATATGATTTATTGCAAATTATGGTTTTGTAAAAAGGGCATCCTGCTTTCTTCAAATTGAGATGAAAAACAAGGCTAATATGCCCAAGAATAAGATAAACCTTCTCCAACATAAGCTGGCTGAATTTTCTGACTGAAATATGCTTCTACATTCCAGTAATTTCAGACAGTAGTAAACACAAAGGGGGACATGACAATATTAACAGCAAAACTCCACTAACTTACTGAAAGCAATTTGGCCCAAATACAGTGGCGAGATTGTGAACATTCATGCGATTCTGCACATGATGCTTGGCTACTTTTGTCAAGAACTGGCAAAGGTATTTGAGGAGGCAGTAGTGGGTGTCTGGCAGCTCTTTTATTAAGTCTCTTAAGCTACTCTCCTGAACATCATTTCTGCCACCTGGAAAAAAAAAGAATAAAAATGTTCTCAGGTATATTTCACAGTAACAACAACAGAAGCCATAGGTGTAATAAATTCTAACATTTTATTCAGAGAAAAACTCTTGAGAGACGGAGATAGGCTTTGCATATTTGATTTTATGTTAAAGAATTACTAACTTATGCAAGAAATCTAAAAAAAACCCCACAAGTTTTATTCAATGCACAAAATGAGTTTGTGTTTCAATTTTATGTTTTCTTCCTTAAAATTAAGACAATGGTTAGGTTTTTGATCCACAGCAGAATCTTCCATTTGATTTTTGTCTTCAAGTTTGTTAAAACCAGGATTCTCTTCAGGAAAATTTGATATGAGAGATCTTCAAGGGACACCAGGGGGGATGCTGAACTTAGTGATCAGGATACTGTACACAGAGAAAACTGAAGGAAACCTTTAATTCCCAAACAGCTTTTTAATCTTGACAAAGATTATCTCCTTGACCAATCTCTAGTCAGACTTCTCTGAGCTTTTTTCAACTAAGCCCTCTTCTGGGCATGTCCTCAAGAGACCACTTCCAGTAACAACACTGCTAAGTCAGTTCAGTCAAAATTCCCCACCATTCATATCTGATAACCCTCCATATCTGAACAAATTACTCATTTCCCATCATCCTTCAAATGATGTCTGATCACCTCGGCCTGCCTTCAGCAAGAAACTTGTTAGGGCAGTTTAGCCATAATCTCTCTTTACCTTTGAGGTTTCCTCTCAGTAATTTTCCACCCACTGCCTGCCGCTTATCCCAACCCTGCAACATGGCTATGTAATTCCCACTTTCCCTTGTATTCCAAGTTGAGCCCAATCTCTCTGCCCCAACTGCAAAACCCCAATGCAGTAGTCCCTCTAGCTATCATAATAGTCCTGAATAAAGATTGCCTTACCATTCTTTAACAAGTGTCAGAATGAATAACTTTATCTTCTTCTTCTTTTTTTTTTTTATAAAGGAGTTTTGCTCTTGTCACCCAGGCTGGAGTGTGGTGGTGCAATATTGGCTGCTTCAGCCTCCCAAGTGCTGAGACTATAGGTGCCTACCAACACGCCCGGCTAATTTTTGTATTTTTAGTAGAGATGGGGTTTCAACATGTTGGACAGGCTGGTCTTGAACTCCTGACCTCAGGTGATCCATCTGCCTCGGCCTCCCAAAGTGTTGGGATTACAGGTGTGACGCACCACACCCAGCCAGAATAACTTTTTCTTTACAATATCTAACATGTCATATAGTGCAGAATTTGATATATCTTTCTCATACAAAAGACTAATAACCCAGCAATACCCCAAATTGTCTAATGATATACCAAAATTCATAGGCATACATATGAAAAGTCTCTCTCAAGTCTCAAAGATTTGTTTTGTCATTATTAAATACAGTAAAATTGTTAATTTTTGTGACTTTGTATAATGCTTTCTCTTGGAAGAAAATAAAAGTATTTTATAACAAATACAGCAGTTTAGAGGAATGACTACAGTCCATTACTTTAACAGACATCTAAGAGAATGAAAATGTAACTCAGTTACAATTAATAAGCAGTTGTACTGCCTACCCAAGTCAGCTTTAGCCAGTTAAGTGAAGAAGAAACAGAAAAATGAGAGAAATGAGATACAAAATCAGAGGATTAATCAGTGTTACAAATCACCTGGATAACATAATGCTACAGACAGGAAGTGAAAATATACAGCAAATCAAACACAGTAACATCGAGAGGCTTCAGAGTACAGGATCAGAATGAAGCCTCACGTCATTTCTGAGGTGAGGAACCTGGTTCTGCTACTTAATACCTATGTGACCTACATTGCATTGTTTATGATGACTATTTTCCACTGCACTATGACCTTAACTAGCAAGGATATATAAGAGATTAAAATAATTAAGTTGGCGTGATTAAGAACTAATCGGAGATATCCATTTCTCATGCCTTTATATTATAAAAGTAAACAAATAATGAACCAAGAGAAAATGTTCTGCCTTTTGTGTGGTGACTAATTCAAAGTGAGCCTATGGGATGTTTTCACTAGTGTCTGCTCTCTGTTTAAACTGTGGTCTGATTCTCAGCATTTAAAGATACAAGCAACAGAATTACAACAGCCTTGATAATCAGATTCTGGCCTCTGGCTCTGAAATGAAACCTCAAACCACAAGGCAGGCAATGTGTAAAGACACCAGGTCAAAAAAAAATAAAGATTCAAAATATTTATGAATTTATGACAATAACATCTTTGAAAAAGCAGCAGCATTTTCATCATTTTCTAATTTTTGAAATACGATAAACAATTTTTCCAGGAAATAAAATTGCCAAATAATGGGAAGGGAGACAGATGTATTTAGAGAGTTTCACGTTTAGCAAAAGAACATAAAATCCTTTTATGTTCACAGAAGATATCACAAAACATATTCTCAAAAGTCAAAAGTGACTGAGAAAGAAATATCTCATATCTACCTCCTTCCATTTCCACAGGATTTTTGTTTCCTGTGATGGAAGACGGATTCATAGATTCCTGGATTCACCAACTGGGCAAGGTTGTCAGTGTCCTCTCCATCAGTGACTTTGACAGCAGCACACCTACATTTATAATTTACCTCTTGAATCCCTGTTCAAATACACTGACAGCAAAGAGCTTAATTCATTAGCATGATATTTTGCCTCATGTCTTTTCATACTGGTTAATTATGTATCTGCATTTTGTAAAGCGTTTCCAGAAATATCTGGTAAATATCACCATTACTCCCAGCCTGCTGCAACCCTACAAATAAGATTTCCTACATATGAGAATAATAACTGCTCAACACCTTCAGAGGAGGCTTATAGAAAAATGCCTATGATAGCAGCATGGGGGCAGTGGTGGTACAAATGTGCCTATTAGGAAGATGTCTTCTGATGCTTGCAGGAAAGAAAGCTCATACTAATTGGCAGGGTACGGTGGCTCATGCCTGTAATTCCAGAACTTTGGGAAGCCAAGGAGGGTGGATTGCTTCAGCCCAGGAGTTCCAGACCAGCTGGGCAACACAGCGAAACCCCGTCTCTACAAAAATTAGCTGGGCGTGTCGGCACATGCCTATAGTCCCAGCTACTTGGGAGGTTAAAATGGGAGGATCTCTTGAGCTTGGGGAGGTCAAAGCTACAGTGAGCCATGATCATGCCACTGCACTCCAGCTTGGGTGACAGAATGAGACCCTGTCTACAAAAAAAATAAAAGTTCCTATTACTTTGCTATGGCTTAATTTTTTGATTTATGGACACCTAAATACAATAAACACTGCCTTATCCGTTCTGTTCTTGTATTTATATTGTTAATTATGATAACTCCCTTAAGGTCTCACATTATAACAGAGTTCGCAATGCTTCTATTTTTATTTACATGCATCCAAAATGTACATTTATTGCACACTATGTATGATGTTTATCACACACTTTCTATGTGCTTAACATTCTCTAAAATCAGGGAGACAGCATTAAACAAAGCTGTGATAGTTAATATTGAGTGTCAACTTGACTGAAGGACCAAAGTATTGTTCCTGGGTGTGTCTCTGAGGGTGTTGCCAAAGGAGATTAACATTTGAGTCAGTGGACTGGGACAGGCAGTCCCACCCTCAATCTGGGTGGGCACCATCCAATCAGCTGCCAGCACAGCTAGAATAAAAGCAGGCAGAAAACCATGGGAGGACCAGACTGGCTGAATCTTCTGGCCTCCATCTCTCTCCCGTTCTGGATGCTTCCTGCCCCTGAACATCAAACTCTTCAGCTTCTGGACTCTTGAACTTACACCAGAACCACTCTTGGACCCTTGGATTTTCCAGGGGCTCTCGGGTCTTCAACCACAGACCGAGGGCTGCACTGTGGGCTTCCCTACTTTTGAGGTTTTGGGACTCAGACTGGCTTCCTGGCTCCTCAGCTTGCAGACGGCCTATCGTGGGACTTTACCTTGTGATTGTGTGAGCCAATACTGCTTAATAAGCTTCCTTCCTATACAGGTATTGATCGACTTACCACCTGTGCAACTTACGACCATTCAACTTTACGACCACAATTGCTAGCCACAACTGCTCCGCGTCTGGCAGCGCAAACGTTGCCCAGCTGGGCGTACGACAGTGCGGACCAGCTTCCGGCAGCACTACCATCTCCGCATGCACCATTTCAACTGTACATATAGCCTACTCAACTTACGACCAAATCGTGTTACGACCGGTCCACAGTCCTGACCGTGGTCGTAAGTCGAGCACTAGCTGTATTCATCTATCCTATTAGTTCTATACCTTTAGAGAACCCTGACTAATACAAAAGCAAACTCCATGCCCTTATGAAACATTCTAATCTAGGGGTAGACAGACAATTAAAAAACAAATGTTTAAAATATATGTGAAGTGGTAACATACGTGTTATGACTTAGAAATAACACATATGTTACCATCTACACATAGAAAGCAGGGTAAAGAGGAGGAAAGCAGAGTATGTTGGGGTAGACGTTATTTCACTCAATATGGTCAGGGAGGCCCCTCTGATAACGTGACATTTGAGCAGAGCTGAAAGAAATAAGGAAGTGTGTAGCAGGCAAGGAAACAGCACATGCAAAGGCCTCCTGAGGTGGAGTTCCTGGGGGTGGGGCTAAGGGTGGGTGGGGAGAGTAGCCGGAGATGAAATCAGGAGACAATGCAGAGAGGGAAAGGACAAATCATTGCTGTCTGATTAAATCTGATTAAAAGCCATGGTCTTTTAATCAGACCATGTTTTTGTTTTGTTTTCTGTGTGAGGGTTTTGAGCTGTGGGGAGACATGATCTGCTTGTGGACCACTCTGGCTGCTATGCTGAGTCTAGACTGCAGAGGCACAGTTGAAAGCATTAAGATTACTTAAAAGACTACTGCAATCATCCAGAAGGAAAGGGCCTCGTGGCCTGGATCAGGCTGATGCTGGTAGGATGGTTAGACACAGGGGTGGATTCTAAATGTACCTTTAATTTGTCTTGTGCTGGAAGTTGTTATAAGTTCAATCTTTCCAAAAACATTTCTTGAGTGACTACTCTATGTCAGGTACCATTCTAAGCGTTTGGGATAAATCCATAAACAAAATAAACAGAAAATCCCTACCCTCATGGAGCTTACCTTCTAGCAGATGAGACATTAGGCAATAAATATAGTAACAAGGCTAAGGGAATTGGGAGTACTTGAACCAAGATGAAGGCTGGTGATTGAGATTATAAATAAGACTGTCAGGAAGGTCTCCTTGAAATGTACTTGATATCTGCAGCTAAAGTAAAAAATCTATACACTGGCAAACATAAGCTCTTTCAGAGATGGTGGTTGAGTTACAACCAAATTTTAAATACATTCCACGAATTGCATATTAAAAGAGCTCAAGGCACTGTTTTAAATAATGATACACATTTTTAAGACACACAGTAAGACAAACCAGCATAGGAATACAGTACATCTATACTTCAAATATATTTTAAAGAAATGTGGAATAATTTAGTCTATTTACAGAATTTGCTGAGTTGGATGGAATATTACTGTTAGGTAGGAATCAGATTACAGATAATAGCTAAATATAAGAAAAAGCTCATTTGGTGGTCACAGGGAAAGGACACTCAGCAATAAAATTCCATAGAAGGGCCTTAGAAACAGAAGTGAAATGCATCTCTGCAGATGTATTAACATATGTTAACAGCTTTAAACTTGTAGTTATTTTTAGAATTAAATTGGAATAAAAACTAGGATCATATGTTATAATTCGTAAGTCCAAAAAAAAATTTTTTTTTTTTTTTGAGACAGAGTCTCACTCTGTCACCAGGCTGGAGTGCAGTGGTGCAATCTCAGCTCACTGCAACCTCCACCTCCTGCATTCAAGTGATTCTCCTGCCTCAGCCTCCTGAGTAGCTGGCACTATAGGCATGTGCCACCACGTCCAGCCAATTTTTATATTTTTAGTAGAGAAGGGGTTTCACCATGTTGGCCAGGATAGTCTTGATCTCGTGACACTGTGATCCACCTGCCTCTGCCTCCCAAAGTGCTGAGATTACAGGTGTAAGCCACCGTGCCCTGCCAAGTCCAAAAATTAGAAGAAAACTTTGCAGATGGAAATAATGGTTCACAATTGAAACAGTCATCATTTTCTTTGACATCAATCTCTTCTTAGGCAAAAACTCTCTCTCTCCATTAGTGAAAAGTGCCACGTCAAATTATTCAAGTTTTCTTGAAAGCTTTCATTTGCTGTTGGCTACATTTGACCCATTGCTCAAGCTAAAACGCAAACATTCAACTAGCACAGTATACAAAGCATACAGAGAAATCTACTCAGCACTTGAAAACTGTACCATAAATACTTTTGTTCCAGTTTAAGCAGCAAAAATTGAACCATGTGACAAATATTTGCTCTCACAAAAAAAAATCATAATTATAATCAGCAATGCTATAGCTATATCACAGGATATGTCACAGGATGACACCCACCTCTAATCTTGACATGTATCCTAGTGTTTGTCACATGCCTAGACTTTTCAATGACCATGAAGTTATACTGTACTCATAATATTAGCCTCAAGGAAAGAAGAAAATAAAATAACTGGCAAAAGGCTAATTTCTATCATGATATATCTCAGAGCCATGGGAAGATCAACCATTAAAACAACCAAAATATTTAGTCTCATGGTGCCAGATTTATCAAAGTAGCTCCCCCTTCCTGCCTCATTAAACCTCATAAAAAGTTTTATGAAAACTTGCTAATAATCTATTAGATATTAACAGTATAATGAGATGTTGCTGACTTTGCAGATTAACAGAAGTCATAAAGTTGAGAACGTGGGCAGCCTCTAGAAACTGAGAAACCAGCAAAGAAACACAGACTTCAGCCTTACAACTGCATGGAACTGGATTCTGCCAACAATCTCAATGATCCTGACAGTAGATTCTCCCCCAGAACAGTCATACTGGAGCCTAGACTCTCACCTTGAATTTGGCCTTGTGAGACTTGGAGTAGAAGAAACAGTTGAGCCCACACGGTTCTCATCCACAGCACAGTGAGATAATAAATTTGCACTTTATTAAGCCACTAAGTTTGTGGTAATGTGTTATAGTAGCAATATGAATCTAGTAGTTCCCCATTTGGAGATGACACGATTGAAATAGATTGATTCGCCTGTCCACACTCACCCAGGTAACAAATAGCTGAGCTACAAATTAAATCCAAGCAGTTGGGACCTCATAACACACAGTTTGATCAGCCTACTTTTACAAAGTTAGCTATGAGTGTTATCATTATTACAGAGTAGCTAACACTGTGTCTCATGTATGTAAATATTTAAGAAACATTTCCTGAATCAACCAATCAATAAGCAAATCGGTTGTGCAGTGGAGAGGTGGGAATCTTAATTAATTTGTGAGAAACTATAGCTTTGTAGGTTCTCGGGGCTTGTGGTGAAACAAAATTTTAATAGAAGGCTGTAAGGCTGTATGGACATAAAATATAAACTACATAAAAATAAATATAACATGAATTATATTTCTTTCCAAATACGTATTTACAGAAGAATGAGAAAAGTAATCATGAAATGCCAGCTGTACAGAATGAGACTGGGGTTTACCTCTGCATTTCATTCCCCAAGACTGAAATCACTTCTTTAGAGTGAAGAGAAGCTTATGTAGGCAACATAATTTCATTTTCCTATGCAAAAGGAGGGGTTATGTTTCTTAAAATATCTCACAACCTCGTGACCATGACATGGCTCTCAAAGGCCTCACACAAATTTCTCAAAGGGCAGGCTGATAAAGTAACTAATAAAAAATAAAGTGACTAATAAAAATTAATAAATTACCATCTATTCTTGGAGGTTATTAATGAATCTACAAATCTTATCACTCTGATTAGATTCTGCAAAATGCAGAGGTATATTTATTACCAAATTGGTCAATATGTATACTGATCCTCCTGTTCCCAGAAAGAACATGAATGTTCAAGTAAGAGCAAAGGCCTGCGGGAAGAACAAAGAATTCGGTGATATTTTAGACTTTAGTCTTATAACCAAAACAAACTCCAGATAATGCCTAAATAGTATCTCAGCATATTTATTTTGTGGAGTATTTACTGGGTGCTGAATGCTTGTCAGTGGGGACAGGTGGTATAGATAAAAATGTCAAACAGTCTAACTAAATTATAAAGCTGGAACCTCATATCTACACTAAATGTTAGACACAAGCATTTAGCAGCTGAAGAACTTATTTTATCAGAAACATAGCACATAGGACAGAGAGCCTCCAACAATGTAAAATGCTAATCTGAAACAATATTGGCAGCAGCTCAGCTAATAAAACTTGGCTTTCTCCATAAATCTAGCACTACATTAAATGGGCCAAGTACAGGAACTATATAGTTTCAGTTGAAATCATACTACTGCCAGTTGGTTTTTTTCTAGACGCTCCTTGTTAAATGCTCAGCTATAAGTGGCCTTTAAGTGGATTTGGTGTCATATGCGTTAAACCAAGCCCAGAGTTACTCAAGCCTATTTGTATATCCTCTTATCCTTCCTTTCTCCCTTAAGGGCCTCAAATTGTTTATGGACTCATTGTAAAAGGTTGATTATTTCCATGGGTTCAGTAAAGCAGGTGTTCAAAACAGCTCGACAGAATTAGGGCAGAGCATAGGTGGCTAGTAAGCTAATCATTTGGCATCCCTTCAATTGATATTCTTTAACCAAATTTTTAAATATTTTTATGTAGATTAATTTTCTATTAATACAAGTTGTATACTTTTTAAATAACTCACTTGTTGACTATGTCTTCTCTTCTTCCAACAAAAAAGACTCACTAAAAAAACAAAGAATTTACAGAGGATTTCACCCAGTTTACAATGAATTCCATAATATCCTCAATAGACCTCTTCTTGGACTTGGAGGTGCTGGGTCTCCCATTTTTCCTCTTCAAGCCCATAATCGAAAAGCTATGTTAGAAAATAATTACTCAAAGTTGCAATATAACATAGCAATTATAGGTAGATACTCAAGAGAAATAAAAAGCATATATCCACATAAAAACTTGTACATAGATGTTCATAACAGCAAAAAAATTGAAATAACCAAATTTCCATCAACATAGGAATGGATAAGTAAAATGTGGTATTTTCATACAACAGAATATTAACGAGCCATAGGAATAAAGTACTGACATATGTGACACCACAGATGAAGCTTAAAACGTTATGCTAGATCACAGAAGCCAGTCACAAAGGACCACATATTGTGTGATTCCATTTATGAAATGTCCATGAGAAGCAAATGTTTATAGAGAGACAGTAGACTGGTCTTTGCCTAAGGATGTGGGTGGTTGCAGGAAGGAGGAATGGGGAGTGACTGCTAATGGGCATGAGTTTCTTTCCAGGGTCATAAAAATGTTGGAAAGTTAGATAATGGTGTTGGTTGCACTTTGTGAATATATTAGTAACCACTGAGCTGTACACTTTAAGAAGGTCTATTTATGGTGCTTAATTTATATACCAGTAAAACTGTTATAAAGAAATTCTGTTGACTTCAAAATCAAGCGTGGGGAAAAAAATCAAGCATGGGAAAAGAAAGTCAGAGGAGACCTTTCAGATAAAGATGACAGATCATTTCAGTTAAAGATGAGTGTATCTACTTCTCCTCCTAATATCCCACTAAAATAACATTTTTTTTTGTTTGTTTGAGACGAGGAGTTTTACTCTTTCGCCAGGCTGGAGTGCAGTGGCACGATCTCGGCTCACTGCAACCTCTGTTTCCCGGATTCAAACAATTCCCCTGTCTTAGCTTCCTGAGTAGCTGGAACTATAGGTGTACACCACCACACTCGGCTAGTTTTTTGTATTTTAGTAGAGACTGGGTTTCACCATGGCCAGGATGGTCTCCATCTCCTGACCTCATGATCCACCTGCCTCGGCCTCCCAAAGTGCTGGGATTACAGAAATGAACCACTGTGCCCCGCCTAAAATGACATTTTTTTAAAAAAAGAATAAGCCCTCATGGATAAAGAGAATAGCCTAAAACATGACAGTAGATGAAATAGTTTAACAAATTTACATGTGCATGCACACACTCACGTTTCAAGATGAGTTGCTCTTACATGGAATAATTTGCTCAGTCATGGCTCCTCTTTCCAAGCTTGCATAATCTCACCCACTAGTTAATACTATCTCATAGAGTCAAAGGCCATATAAGGAAAATAAAGATGCATACGTGTACCCAGCAAAGAAAAGATCATCTGGTTATCAGGACCTACAACCTTGGAGGTCACGGAGGTCATAGACACAAATAAGGTTTTTCCTGTCACGTGGATCTGGATGAGAGCAGTTCAATTGGAATATTGCCAAAATGTATGAAGTCATATGTGGAAACCTGGGTTTCCTGCCATGACATTTCCAATTTATTACAGTGGAGACTTTGCATTGCTGATTAAGTGGTACCTTGGGCAAATATGTAGATGTCAACCCTTTAATTTTCCTCTGGGTTTAAGTCTTTACCTAGAAAAAAAGAATAGTTTATATGTGTGGCATTGCTTATAGAAAACTTAAAAGATACACACTGAAAATGGAAAGGGTTAAATTGTGTAGTTTAATATAATGATTCTGTTTCTCACAGAAACAGGTATTTGTGTAAGTTGAGTAATTTCAAAAGAAAAGCAGCTTCTCAGTAAGAAGAAATTAACCTAGGGAAGGAAATATGTCATATGCTTGTTATGGAGCTCATATTATCAAAGAAATGACACTTCATAACTGGTATTTGGCCAACATTTATTCACAAGCTACTTTAAAATTTGCAAGTCAAAACCACTCAGCTAATCTCAAAACAATACAGATGGCATGATAGTGTATATAAAAGACAGGCTTGATTCCAAGATACCTACTGAGTTTCTCATACAATGAAGAAAAAGAAAGCCCTTAAGGCTTAGGTACAAATTAGTTTATTAAATTAGCTTTACTTACAATTAGCCAATGTACTGATTAAAATGGCCCTATTATTAGAGAAAGAAAAACAGTTACTATCTAAATTAACAAATGCTCATAAGCATTTGATAAAATTCATAGGCACTTAACTCTCACATGTTTGCACAGCTGCTATTATAAAATTTTGTCTCATTTAAAATCAAATATGAGCTGGGGGGTTAAAAAAAAGCGACAGAATTTCCATTTAAAGACAGAGATTGATTATATGTGTTTATCTAGTCTTCTTCCCAAGACTCCCCTTAAATGACAGTAAAATAATGCTTAAAAAAATGTAAGCACCCCATGGCAAAAAAAGAACAGCAGAGAAGACAGAAGAGTATGAGATTTTAAAGACATTTGGAATTGGATGCAAGTGAATGGAAACAGACTGTTTACAAGCCTGCCAGGCTCAGGGAGTCCTCCAACACTGCCTGGATCCAGGCAGACACGCACTCAGGCAGGAGTGCTGAGGCTTAGTCTCCGGGTAATATCAGAGGATTCTTGGATACCTAAGATAGTTAAGGTCTAGCATGAGAAACACATTTGAAAATGCGACATTAGTGAAAAGTCTGCTAAGAAATAAGGGGCTATTATTTCCTTACTAATGGGAAGCAAGCACACTACTTCCAACCTCCCACAAGCCCTGCTCTTGAAGAGCTCAGTTGCTGACAAGGAAAAAGATGTTTACATACTGACATCTGGGCCTCCCCAAATGACACAGCTGCATTTCTCATTTTTCTATCTAATCCCTCCAAAGTGAAATATGCCAAGAGACAAGCCCCTGATCCCATTTATGAAATGTTATCCTCAAATCAAACAGCTAGGAATCACTTTATGTTTGAATAAAGACAAAAAGAAGACTCATAAACAGATAACAGAGAGAAAAGAAGAAAATTTAAATAAGTACAACAGTAACAACAAATCAGTTAGTAGCCTCAGAAAAATAAGACAAGAATGCTCTAAAGCAAGAGTATGGTGTTTTGCAAAGGGAATCAAAAGCAAGAAGATTTTGGATATTAAAAATAGAAAAGCTAAAATTTAAACAAAATAGGTTTGGCTGGAAGATAAACAAGGAAATTTCACAATAAACAGAAAGAAAAGACAGAGATAAGACATTTAAAGAAACTAATATAGGAAAGCTAATACAAGAAAATTTTCAAGACCAAAAGAAAATACTTTCCAATTTGAAGGAACTCATGGATTGTTTAACACAAGCCTCCAGGAAATAGTAAGTCCAGGAAAAAACACTGGTGAAGGAAAACTCAAGATGACATCTACAACCAATCCAGGAGGGAACAGAAAATAAAAAGGGCCCCAAAGAGGAACCTCCACAGAAATAAGGAATGGATAAATTATTTAATTTTTTTAAGTTAACAGTGGAGCTATTGGAGCAGTTTGGAAAAAAAAAAAAAAACAACAACTATGTCAAGTTTACAGAAAATTATGTAAGTGGGCTGGGCATGGTAGCTCATGCCTATAATCCCAGCACTTCCGGAGGCCGAGGTGGGCAGATTATTTGAGGTCAGGAGTTCAAGACCAGCTTGGCCAACATGGTGAAACCCTGTCTCTACTAAAAATACAAAAATTAGCTGGGCACATTGGCGTATGCCTATAATCCCAGATACTTGGGAAGCCGAGGCAGCAGAGTCACTTGAACACAGGAGGTGGAGGTTGCAGTGAGCTGAGATCCCACACCCCTGCATTCCAGGCTGGGTGACAGAGTGAAGAAAAAAGAAAAAAGAAAAAAAATTATGTAAGTGAAAAAATAGATATTAACATCAGAAAATATCTCACACATATATATCCTCTTACAATAATTATTAGTAAGTCACATATTATTTATGAATTCAACTAAATTTGTCATATATCAATATTTGAAGAAATTGTTTGAAGTGGCAAGGCAATAGGGTGAATTCCATCTGTTTTATAAGCAGAAGTGATGAGATAATATCTGAAAGTGAGCAATCAAGGTTTAACCCTATGTTATTAAATAGAAGCAAATACCAAAGCAATAGCTAAACCAATTAAAACTTATTACTTCCGAGAAGGAACTGAGGGCTGCCAAAGGGCATGGTAGGGATTTCCCATTTTGTTTTGTTTTGTTTTTGTAGAGACAGGCTGGTCTCAAACTACTGGCCTCAAGTAATCCTCCTACCTTGACTTCCCAAAGTGCTGGAATTACAGACATAAACTACCACACCTGGCCAGGGTCTGCTTGTTTCCTTTTCTTTTCTGTTTTGTGAAATGGAGTCTCACTTTGTTGCCCAGGCTGGAGTGCAGTGGCACGATCTCAGCTCACTGCAATCTCCACCTCCTGGATTCAAACAACTCTAGTGCCTCAGCCTTCCAAGTAGCCGGATTACAGGCATGCACCAGCAGACCTGGTAATTTTTGTATTTTTAGTAGAGATGGGGTTTTGGTATGTTGGCCAGGCTGGTCTCAAACTCCTGGCATCAAGTGATCCACCCACCTCGGCCTTCCAGAGTGCTGGAATTACAGGCGTGAGCCACAGCATCCAGCCCATGTTGTATTATTTATCAACTTAGCCAACAATCAGAAAGTTCCAAGCACAGTTTCCATGACTTTGGGCAAGGATTTTGAAATCTTCCTCTTAACTCCAAGTTGAATTCATTTCTTTTTTCCCTTTTCCTTCTTTCTAATCATTAGGCAGGTAAGTACACTTATTCTTCTGTAACTCTTTTGTGATATTCAAAGAGAAAGGAAAGTTAGAATAGAGAAAGGGTAAAGAGACCAATTTTAAGCTTAAAAACAGAAAAAAATGAAGAGAATCACACTAAAATGACTTGTCTTTTTATGAACAAGAAAGCAAGGGCAGGAGTGAAATCTGAGGATGAGTTGGGACAGAAGCATTGGGAAGGGAGATTACATTAAAAATATGGATGCCCAAGTTCCATCTCTAAGGATAATGACTTGACTGGCCTTCAATGTGACTTGATCTCTGGAAGTTTTCTAAGCTTTCTAGAAAATTCTTAACTTTTTAGATTTGGGGGTGCATGTGAAGGTTTGTTACACAGGTAAACTCATGTCATTTTTTTTGTACAGATTACTTAATCACCCAGGTATTAAGCCCAGTACCCAACAGTTATCTTTTCTGTTCCTCTCCCTCCTCTCACTCTCCATCCTCAAGTAGACCCAGTGTCTGTTGTTTACTTGTGCTCATAAGTTTTTAATCATTTAGCTCCCACTTATAAGTGGGAACATGCAGTATTTGTTTTTCTGATTCTATGTTAGTTTGCTAAGGATAATAGCCTCTAGCTCCATTCATGTTCCCATGAAAAACATAATCTCATTCTTTTTTATGCCTGTATAATATTCCATGGTGTATATGTATCATATTTGCTTTATCCAATCTGTCACTGATAGCACTTAGGTTGATTTCATGTCTTTGCTGTTATGAATAGTGCTACAATGAAAATTCACATGCATGTTTCTTTATGGTAAAATGACTTCTATTCCTCTGAGTACATACCTAGTAATGGAATTTGCTGGGTTGAATGGTAGTTCTGTCTTTAGGTCTTTGAGGAATTGCCATCCTGCTTTCCACAATGGTTGAACAAATTTACACTCCCAACAACAGTGTATAAGGATTCCATTTTTTCCACAACCTCACCAGCATCTGTTAATTTTTGACTTTTTAGTAATAGCCATTCTGACTTGTGTGAGATGATATCTCATTGTAGTTCTGATTTATAATTCTCTAATGATAGTGATGTTGAGCTTCTTTCGCATGCTTGTATGCCTTCTTTTGAGAAGTGTCGATTCATGTCCTTTTGTTGTTTTTCTCTTGTAAATTCGTTTAGGTTCCTTACAGATGCTGAATATTAAACCTTTGTCAGATGCATAATTTGCAAATATTTTCTCCTATTCTGTAGGCTGTTTACTCTGTTGATAGTTTCTTTTGCTGTGCAGAAGCTCTCAAGTTTAATTAGATTCCACTTGTCCATTTTTGCTTTTTTTGTGATTGATTTTGGTGTCTTCGTCATGAAAACTTTGCCCTTTCTTACATCCAGATGGTATTGCCTAAGTTGTCTTCCAGGGTTTTTACAGTTTTGGGTTTTACATTTAAGTCTGTAATCCACCTTAAGTTGAATTTTGTATACAGTGTAAGGAAGGGGTCCGCTTCAGTCTTCTGCGTATGGCTAGCCAGTTATCCCAGCACCATTTATTGAATAGGGAGTCTTTTCCCCATTGCTTGTTTTTGTCAGCTTTGTTGAAGATCGTATGGTTGTAGGTTTGTGAGCTTATTTTTGGGCTCTCTACTCTGTTCCACTGGTCTATGTGCCTTGCAAGGCAATTCTTATAGGTTGTCACAGTTGAGAAGCACTGGCTTAGTACATATTAAATATTTAGTATGTAACTGGCATTATTCCAAGTTCTTTAAATGGATAAACTCTTTCAATATCCACAATAACCTCAGGAAGTAGACACTACTGCTACTGAGAGGGGAGACCTTCCTGGACCCCTTTGTGGGACTTGCAACAGGAGTGTGGCTCGCTTACTCAAATCCCTTGTGGGAGGAGGGACATGCAGGCAAGCAGGTACTAGGGCCAGGGCAAGCACTTTTGGCCTCTGTAGCGTCTATGAGTATGTTATAATTAATTCTCTTTTAGCAGCTGCTGTCCATGGATGGCTAAATGTTAACCAGCTCAGTGGAGAGTCAGGGTGACAGCCTTTTATAGCCTGCCCTCTTGGTACCGGGGTCCTTGTCTGGCATCCAGGAATAGTCAGGTCACATGGATTTGAAGGATAGTGAGTGCAGACTTTTTATTAAGCAATGGAAGTGATTCTCAATGGAAGGACAGTTAGAAAAAAGATGGTGCAGGAAGAAGGTACTCTTTCCCCAAAGCCCTGCTATCTCCAGCTGGGCTCCTCTCCTAAGTCGTGCTGTCTGAAGTTAAGCCGCATCTATCCATAGTCTAGACACTCAGTTGCTTCTTCTCTTCTCAACATTCAGCCACTTGTCCCTCTGCCAGCTGAGGTCTGGAGTTTATATGGGCACAGGATAGGTGGGTGGGGCCGACCAAAAAGCAATGTTCTGGCACAAAAATAGAAATGCCTGTTCTCATTTAGGGTTATGGGTCCAGGGTTGAGGGTGGAGCACTCACCAGGGACCCCGCTCTCCTGTCTCCTGTCCGTATCATTATCTACATTTAACAGGGAAACTAAGTGAGGTGATTTTAAAATGCCCATAAAGTTTGACACATTTCCCTTAAAAAGATGGAGCCTAATTTCCCTCCCCTTGAATACAGACCAGATTAATGACTTGCTCCTAACAAACAGGACAGAGTGCTTCTATCTGACTACTAGGGCTAAAAGGACAGCTTCCATCTCTCTTGAACTGCTCGCTCTGGGAGAAGCCAGCTACCACGTTAAGATCACATTCAAGCAGCCACCTGAGGAAGCCCACAGAGAAAGGACTTCCAAAACAGAAACAAATCAATGCTGTAATAATAGTTTATATCCCAAAGAAGATCTAATTAACATCCCATTGCAGGCATTTTTTACTATTTTTCACTCAAACATTTATCAAATTCAATAAATTTTTAAAAGCACAGTGTTATGGACTGAATTTTGTCCAAAATTTACAGATTGAAGCCCTAACCCCCAATGTGACCACAGTGGAAGACAGCACCTTTAAGGAGGTAATGAAGGTTAAATGAGGCCACAAGGGTTGGCTCCTAATCAAATGGGGCTGGTGTTCTTATGAGAAAGAGATATCAGAAGTGCTCCAGCACAGACAAAAGGCCATGTGAGGACACAGCAACAAAGTGACCACATCTGCAAGGAAAGAAAAGCCCTCACCAGAAACTACTTCTGCCAGCTCCTTGATCTTGGACTTCCAGCCACCAGAACTGTGAGAAAATAATTTCTGCTGTTTTAGCCACCCAGTCTGCATTATTCTACAATGGTGGCCCTAGCTGATTAATACATGTAGTATAAAATACAAAGGCTAGGTTTTGGAGTCAGGCAGAACCTAACTCTGCACAATCTGCTGCTTGCTCTTTGGCAAGTAACTTATCCTCACTGAGCTGAACTTCACTTTCTTTATCTATGAAATATTTGTAGGAATAGCTGTAACGGAGATAAAAAACACAAGTAAAGCACCTGAGCAAAATCTTGACCCAAACCAGGCACTTAAATTGTGATTAAAGAAATATAAAATTAGCTTATTGTTATCTACTTATATCTACAATATTGTCCGAACATAACTGACGCACAGAATTAAATATATAAACACTGATGCGTCTACAAAGATGACTATGAAATGAACATTTTCAGTCCTAATCCCTCTCATAAGCACTAACCTTCATTTTACTCATCCATTTAAAATGAACTTATTGTCATGGCCCCCAAATAATCTTCCCTTGTTAACTTCCATTACGTTTATTAAACGATCAGTTGTCAAGATGTCATATCAGGATCTCTCCCCTTTCTTAAACAAACAAACAAACTAGATCTCTGAGACAGATATTTAATAAAGTCTCCACCAAGGAATCAACAGATCCTACTATGAAATTAAATAATTCAAACTTAAAGCTGTTGGAACTTTAAATTACTTGAGCCTTAAGAGGAATGAGAATATGCGGTCTGAGTCACGTAGCATGCAGTTGCAATTTCTGCTTCTCTGATTACAGATTAACTTCCCTCCATATTCCTGTACTGTAAATGATTAGGAAAGACCCAAAGGTGCAAGAGATAAGACTCCTCTCAACACCATTACCTCTCCTTACAGAATGTTAAAGCAGTCTTCCTTCGGCTGTAGCAAGCTATAATCAATCACATTGCTATAATGTATTTGTTATGAGCAATGCAAGCTTAGAGGTAACCGGGTCCACACGTGTCTGTGTCTTTCCACAATGCCAGGCTTTTATTCATGCTATTCCAATCACAAAAGCCATGAGCTACATGTAATTCCCCAAGAAGGCAATTTTCCTTAGTACTTCCTGTTCACTTGGTAGTCAGAGTTGTGGGGACACAGGCTCAAGCCATTCCACAACTCAGTCAATATTGCAAACCATACTTTAGCAATATATAAATAGTATATGTTATATAATATACTTTAGCAATATATAAATAGTGTACGTTAAACGTTCGGCAACAAAGTAACATTTAACATCAAGAGGAAGAACAGATAGGAGAAAGGGTTGACAAACCAGTCTGGGGAGAGTAAAGAAGACCAAAGGAGTCCTAGTCAGGGTCAAGTGGTCCATGGGTTTTGCAGGGAAGAGTCTTTGAGGTGGCAGAACCTTCGGCAACAGATGCCAAGCTCTTAATCATGAGCGACTACAAGATGATGTCAGTTAAGACAGCCATTTTGAGCTGCTGAAGACCTAATCTTTTATAGGCAGAGTTCTCTGGTGATAACTGGTAGGAACTGCTGCTTCTTTGTGTCTATGTCTGGCTGGACTCAATTTTTATTTTTGTTTATTAAGCAAAACATTGTATCCTTGTTGGCAATGTGTCCTGTGAAATATAAAATGGAGTCTTTTTCTAAGATGGCAATAGTTATGTCAGGGGTGCTCCATATAGTATATCCTAACCTTGTATGAAAAATTTTGTAACCCTGCCAAACTACTCTGTCTTTGTCTATATAAGTAAAACCTTAACTTCTCTACTTTGAAGCTCTGCCCCCATTCCTTTGGAGTCTGTGTTCCTGAATGGCTATTCTCAAGCTTTGTACTGAATAAACTCTAAACTTAATCATAATTTCTGAATCTCATCATTTAAGGCTGACACTACCAAGTGTAACAGACAGCAAAGCCTTTGGGCTAAGTCCCAAATTCACCTGGAGGTAGGAAAGGAGCATTAGGCAGCCACAGAAAGTTCCTAGAAAGTTGAAGACTGTTTCTTCCTTTCAGGACAAAAGATCAAGTGTGAGGAACTGAAGCATTTTAAAATGTAAAGGTGCTACATTGGGTACAGATAGAAAAGACGACTTGAATAACTGAAGACAAAGGAATAATAGTTGCCTCTGGCCTTATCTAAGCACAAAATTTGCAGGGAGCTCTCCCTGGTACTACTACAACCTCACCCCACAACTTTCTTCCTGATTATTAGTATGTATTTACAATCGTCTGATAAACTGGCTCTCTGCTGTCATGTGGCTCTGCAGACCTCATCAAAGGTATGAACATCAGGGTCGGGCCACCAGACTACCCCTTCCTAACACACTTTGTGAAGTCATTTCAACTCAAAAACTCAAAATTTGACTCTTTTCTTACCCTCATTTTTTCCTTTGTTTGAGATGGAGTCTCACTCTGTTGCCCAGGCTGGAGTGCAGTGGTGCGATCTCGGCTGACTGCAACCTCTGCCTTCCGGGTTCAAGATACTCTCCTGCCTCAACCAACCAAGTAGCTAAGATTACAGGTACCCGCCCCCATGCCCAGCTAATTTTTATATTTTTAATAGAGACAGGGTTTCCCCATGTTGGCCAGGCTGGCCTCAAAGTCCCAACCTCAAGTGATCCGCCCATCTTGGCCTCCCAAAATTATGGGATTACAGGTGTAATCCCACCACCATGCCTGGCCATCTTCATTATCTTAATAGTCGCCAGCTATGATGTCCTGTTAATGTTTTCTGTCTGTCTCTGGTAACCTTTCTTTAAAATCTCAGGATGAGTTTCTGTCTGGCAATGATGAGAAAGAAAATTTTGGCAATGGATAGTCGTGATGGTTGCACAACACTGAGAGTGTATTGGATGCCACTGATTTGTACTTGAAAATGGTTAAAATGGTAAATGTTATGTATATATTTACAACAATTTTAAAAATTTCAATTGTCAACTATTTATCTGATACAGATGGCTATAGGACCATGACCTAGATTTCTGTTAGTCTTTTAGATGTTCTCCCTGCATTCAGCATCTTCCCATCTTACCATCTTACACAGCACTGCCTAACATACTGCTTCTATTATGTGAGATCTTTCTTAAACATTATTTATAGATAAACATTAATTTCTTAACACTAATATTCAAGACCCTACACCACCTAACCTCAACTTACTTTTTCAGTCATATCTTTTGCTAATCTCTTCTAGCTACAGATAGCTCTGTCAGATAATTCTGTCTTAACATTGTTTTTGCTCACTTAAAAGATTTTCTTCTCCAATCTTATTTTTCCCACAAAAATGTTTTCTGACCACCATAATCCAGGCTGGTTTTCTTCTCTCCTTGTTAGTTACCACTGACTAGATGTTTTTATTGTTCATTTAAAGCACTATTGTAGAATATATACAGCATATCTTCTACTTCCTCAATTAAATCACACACTCCTTGAAATTAAGATGTTTAATTTTTTATTTCTTTGTATTATCCACTATCTATTTACAAGTTACTAAAAAAAATACTGATGGACTGATCTAATTCCAAGTCATCGAATAACAATAAAAATACTCAATTATGATCTAAAACTACTCACATTTATATTAGAGAAGAATTTTCCATCGGAAACACTCAATTAAAAATATTTCTAGTTAATCAAATGAGTCCTATTCTGCAATCCTTTTATGGCTTACAATTCACACCTATTTCCAAAACACACGAGATTACAAAAATAAAAAGTACATACACTACTGCCCTACCAGTATGAGGATAAAAGATCCAAAGGCATAGAATATGCCAAGCTGAGATAATCACAGTAGAAACCTCGATTAAGGAAGATGAATTGCTGCAGTCAGAGAGAAGCCTAACATGGCAATCAGAAAGGATGATTCCTGAAGGCCCCTTAGAGTGTGTCTCTTAAATATGAGTCATCTAAACCTCTAAGAGGGGTTGTCAGGCCTCTGAAAGAAGCAAAAGGTTCTTGAGATAGAATTCTTTGATAAAAATCTGGCATGTAAGTATACTGATTTGTTGACTAAAACCAGTATGATCTCAGAGCTTCAGAAACCAGATACATCCAAAGTGGATAATTTGTTATAGAAGTGAATGAATTTAAACAGTTTTCTTCCATTGATGGCCATTGTTTATCTACAAGATGTTAAGTGTCAGGGATGCTTACAGATATCCAGGCTGTCCTCACTGGCAGTTTGGTTTAGCCTAAATGTCTGAAAAAATACTTAGGACTCCAGAACTCCATCCTACAAAGCATGGAAAAGAGTGCTTTGGTCTGAAAAATTTTAAGCAAATTCAACTATGAAATCACTTGCTCCTTACACAGGATATATTTCAAAGGCCTACAACAACATTAAAAAAAAAGAAATCTAGCATTGAGTTGTTACAGAATATCAAGAAAACTATTTAATCTGTTATTATGAGGATGGATTTATGAAAGCAGGGTAGTCATCCCTGAGAAAATTATGTCAAAACAACTTTGTTATATATTAATGTACAACTTTGTTATATGTTAATGTACAGTAGAAGCAACTTTGTTATATATTAATGTACAGTAGAAAGAGATGACAATACTGTAAATAGCAAGCATAACATCTGCCTTTAATGGGCATTAAAAGCAAAACCCATTCAACTATCTGTAAAGAGCTTGACCACCCCCGGCTTCAGGGTGCCCAGTTGCAGCGTCCACCCTGTACTAACTATGAGAGTACCTCAGATAGGATAAACCATCAAGAAACACAGTAATCCTTTCTATCTTTTATCTAAAATATGAAAGAAGGAAGTTTATTTTACAGAGACAATAATGTGTGTGTGTGTGTATATATATATATATATATATGTAAAACACAGCAACTCTTTTTAACTATCTTCTATCTGAATTATGAAAGAAGGAAGTTTATTTTATAGAGGCTATATGGTTGAACACCTAATGCATACATTATTCCCTCTACTTGGCAGCTTACATACTAGTAGTTGCTCAATTTAATCATATGCTGCATAATGATGTTTTGGTCACTGAGGGACTGCATATATGACTATGATCCTATAACAATATAATGGAGCTGAAAAATTCCTATTGCCCAGTGACATCATAGCCACCATAACATCCTACTGCAACATATTACTTTCGTGTTTGTGGTGATGCAGGTGTAAACAAACCTACTGGCTTCCAGTTCTATAAAAGTATGGTATACACAATTACGTTCAGTACCTAATACTTGATAACAATAATAAACGACTATGTTACTGGTTTATGTAGTTACTATACAGCAGGTATAATGTCATTTCATTCAAAGTCATTTTGTTCTAAGGCTGATGAGAAAAAAAAAAAAAATCAATTCCCAGCCAGAGCCATTGTCTGTGTGGAGTTTTGCCCTCACCCCAGGTCTGCATGAGTTTTCTCTGGGTACTCAGGTTTCCTCCCCCACCCCAAAGATGGGCATGATTGGTTAATCAGCATATCTAAATGGTCCCGGTCTGAGTGAGTGTAGGCACGGGGTTGAGTACACCCTGTGGTGCAGTAGTGCCTGTCCAGGGTCAATTCCCCCCTTGCGCCTGAACTGCTGGGATAGGTTCCAGCCACTCACGATGCTAAAATGAAAAACGCAGGTTAGAAAATGAATGAATGAATAAATGAATACATGACTGTAAAATAAAAATTCATAAAGTAGACAATAATGCTACAAATGCATGACAATAAACAATGCAGTAGGAACGCACTCAGTGAGCCTGCCGTATTTGTCACTGATTTTGAACTAAGTAGTGGAAAGGCGTGATGCTGACAATATTTACTTTGCAAACACCTATTCCTTGATTTAACCCAGCACCACTGTGATAGCCATCACTCACTAATTTACCAGAAACTGAGAAAATAATTCTTATCTTTAAATAACATTTCTGAAATATATGTGTACCTCACATTTATTTCAATGTTTAATATCAGAAGTGTTCTGGGTCTTCAACTAGAAGTTTGGTGATGTTTTTGTGACCAGAAACAGGCCATCAGAACTCAACTTTTGTTTGTATCAATCTACCTGTGGTAAAACTTGTTTCCCAATATATCATTTCACTTAAACTTGCAGTTTCTAAGAAACTATCAACAACATTAAGTGAAAACTTACTGTACTATACATTTTATTGTTATTTTAGAGTGTACTCATTCTATTTATATATATACATATATATATAAATAAAGTGTATTTTAGAGTATACTCGTTCTATTTACATATATGAATTTTATATACATAAAGTTAACTGTAACACAGACTCAGATATACATATACATACACACACACACACACATATATGTCAACTGTAACACAGACTCAGGCAGGTGCTACAGGAGGTATTATTTCCTAAGAAGACATTGCTGTCATAGAAGATGGCAATTCCATGAGTGTTACTGTCCCTGAAGACTTTACATTGGAAAAAGATATGGCGGTGGAAGATGGTAATATTGATTCTGACTCTGTAGGCCTAGACTCACATCTGTGCTTGTGTCTTAGCTTAAAAAAAATTTACGAAGTAAAAAAAGAAAAATGAAAAATTTAAAAATAGAAAAATATTAAAATTATACAAAGAAAAAAGTTTTTTGCAGAGCTAGGCAAGGTATTTGTTTTTAAGCTAAGTATTAATTTAAAAGAATCAGGTTTTTAAAAGTTAAAAAGCTATAAAGTAAAAAAGAGTAAGCTAAGGTCAGTTTACTACTGAAGAGAGAACAATTTTTAAAATAAAAATTTAGTTTAGCTTAAGTGTCCAAGATTTACAAAGACTACAGTGGTGTAGTAATCTCCTAGGCCTTCACATTTACTCACCACTCACTCACTGACTCACCCAGAGCAACTTCCAGTCCTGCAAGCTCCATTCATGGTAAATGGCCTATACAGGTGTACCATTTAAAAAAATTTTTATACTATATTTTTACGGTATGTTTTCTGTTTCCTTTTTGTTTTTACTTATTTTGAGATAGAATTTCACTCTGTCACTCAGGCTGTAGTGCAGTGGCACAATTATGGCTCACTGCAGCCTCGACTTTCTAGGCTCAAGTGATCCTCCCACCTCAGCCTCCTCAGTAGCTGGGACTACAGGTTCATGCCACCATGCCTGGCTAGTTTTTTAAATCTTTTTGGAGAGATGAGGTTTTGCCATGTTGCCCAGGCTAGTCACAAACTCCTGGGCTCAAGGAATGTGCCAGCCTCAGCTTCCAAAAGTGCTGGGTTACAGACATGAGCCACAGGCCAGGTCTACTATACCTTTTCTATTTTTAGATATGTTTAGATACACAAGTATTTTCCACCGTGTTACAACTGCCTGTAGTATTCAGTACAGTAATATGCTGTATGGGCTTGTAGCCTAGAGGCAATAGGTTATGACATACAGCCTCGGTGTGTAGTAGGCTATACAACTGAGGCTTGTGTAAGTATACTCTATGATATTCACACAACAATGAAATCACCTAATAACATATTTTTCAGAACATATTTCTGTCATTGATGCTTAACTGTAGTACTTTTTTTACTGAATGTCTCAAATCTAACCAGAGATTTTAAGGGAATGGAAGAATAATACTAATATAGCAAAAATTTAACCTCTCTGCCCATTCAAAATTTGTTATCTGTGCATAATCTCACATAACGAGAAGGCTGACTATATGATGAGTCTTGCTTTTAGAATGATACTGCTTGGTTTTATGATGCCTATCAACTTTTTGATCACTGAGGAACCATGTCATAAAGAATACAACTCACAAAGACCTAAATAACAAAAATATTTCTATAAATAGTAATAAATACAATAAAACAGTACATTTTACTATCAAACAAAAACTGTTCTGGAAATGTGATAAAACCTTTGAAATTTATAGGATTTTTGACTACTAAGAATATTTAATAAGACAGAATACTATATAATAATATTAAGAATACTAAAGATATTTGACCAGTAAATATTTTGCATTAAGCACAAAATATTTATCTTCAACTAGCTCCTGTAGACATTATTTTATAATTTTCCAAACTTTATCTCAAAACTTCTCATTCCTACAAACAAAATATTCCTTGTAAAAAGGATTTAATGCCTCCCAATAGGAGGAATAGTTAACTTTAGGAAGGAATGGTTACCTTCACACATATCGTGAACAAATTCATACAGTTTTCAATGAACAAGCCTCAAACATATGTCACTTACTGACATACAAAGCCTCAAAGCACTGTTGATGACCAGAACAAACTGTTCTGCAAATCTGCTTTCATATTTTATCACTATTTTCAATAGAATATATTTAATAATTCAGTAATTTCATGCCTTTTCAAAAAATAAAATCTTTTTTTTCTTCAAAAATGAAGTAGCTAAGATTACAAAAAATAATAGGTTTAAGATGGGTAAAACTTCTAGGATTTTTCCTGTTGCATCACTGTTAAGGACTGAATTGTTCCCTCCAAAATTCACAGGTTGAAGCTCTAACCTCCATACCTCACAGTGTGATTGTATTTGGGGCCTTTAAAGAGGTAGTTAAGGTTAAATGAGATTATAACAGGGGTTCCTAATCCAATAGAACTAGTGTCCTTATAAGAAGAGGGAGAGACATCAGGAGAGTGCATGCAGAGGAAAGGCCACGTGCAGACACAGTGAGAAGGCCGCCATCTGCGCATGGAAGACAGAGGCCTTGGGAGAAACCAACACTGCTGGCACCTCGATCTTGGACTTGCAGCCTCCAGGGCTGTGAGAAATAAATTTCTCTTGTTTAGGTTTGTAACATCTAGTCTGTGGTATTTTTCAGGTCAGACCCAGCAAATTAATACAATTTGGGGTTGAGGTCTCAAAGATAAAAATGAAGGTTGTGATGGGCCCACCCATTCTAAGCAAAGATGCTAGATGAGCTACATAGAACTTGTAAGGTGAGACCAAATCCAGGTCTGGAGGCCTTGGGCCATCAACCACAAAAAATATTTAAGCAGAAAATTCAACATTAAAATTTGAAGTTAAAAATTAGAGAGTGAGGGTTTCTTCAAAGGGAGAAAGCTGTTAGAGAAATATAATGCATCCCCTGACTTTCCCAAGCCAAGTGAGGGGGCAACAGATAAACACTTGAGGAGTTTCAGGAGTCTAAAACTCCTGAAAGAGTCTAATGCAGGCAGGCTGGCTATGGGTGCCCCGGACAGCAGCATGAGAAGGCAGAGGGCTCTGCCTTGCAACTGACCTCCATTTCAAGAATGGGGCAAAGATGTGTTTCCTGAGGACCACACGGGTACTCTGAAGAAAGAAGTAAGACATGAGTAATCTTCCAAAAGGGTTGCCTGGAGGTCACCACGGGAGGCCAGGTGCTGCAGAGAAGTGAGAAAAGGCCAGGCCAGGAGGCACTGCTGATATGAGGGCTTGGGGGAGCTATAGACGGGTCTCCCTCCCTAGGGGATGGCAAATGGAGGTGGTTAGTGTCATCTGCTGATACAACCTCACTACTTTTAGCTAATATTTCACAATGGTCTTTCATGGGGTAAAATATTTCTGGTACCTTCTTACTTGTCCTATCTGGCCTTCTTACTTATTCTATTTTCTAGCATACTACATGTGAATAGTTACAACACTGCTGTAAAACAATGTGGCTTTAGGTAACATCCTTAATCTGGCAACTAACACTTTTGTGAAAATGCATTTTCTCCTTTCTTCTCTAATTTGGGAAAAATAATAAAAGAAATGGCTTTCAAGGGTAAATCATTTTTCTTACAGCATTTAGGAGGGAGAACTCTATAATGACTACGCTTATAATTATTACACTTAAAAAGCGGGTGCCTGGCCAGGTGTGGTGGCTCACGCCTGTAATCCCAGCACTTTGGGAGTCTGAGGCAAGCAGATTACCTGAAGTCAGGTGTTCCAGACCAGCCTGGCCAACACGGTGAAACCCCGTCTCTACTAAAAATACAAAAATTAGCCAAGTGTGGTGGCAGGTGCCTGTAATCCCAGCTAGTTGGGAGGCTGAAGCAAGAGAATTCATTGAACCTGGGAGGTGGAGGTTGCAGTGAGCCAAGATCACTCCACTGCACTCCAGCCTGGGCAACAAGACTGAAACACCGTCTTGGGGCTGGGGGAGGGGAGGACTGCTGGCAAGATGGCCGAATAGGAACAGCACTAGTGTGCAGCTTCCAGCAAGATCCACGCAGAAGGCAGGTGATTTCAACATTTCCAACTGAGGTCCCCGGTTCAGCTCATTGGGACTGGTTGGACAGTGGGTATAGCCAAAGGAGGGTGAGGCAAGCAGGGTGGGGGGACTGCCTCACCAGGGAAGCGCAAGGGGCCAGGGAGCTCCCCCACCTAACCGAGGGAAGCCATCAAGGACTATTTCCTGCACTCCAGCCCAGATACTGTGCTTTTCCCACGGTCTTCACAACCCGTAGACCAGGGGATTCCCTCTGGTACCTACACAACCACCAGGGCCCTGGGTTTCCGGCACAAAACTGGGTGGCTGTTTGAGCAGAAACTGAGCTAGCCACAGCAGTTTTTTTTTCCCTACCCCAGTGGCACCTGGAATGCCAGCAAGAAAGAACAGTTTACTCCCTTGGAATAGGCTGAGGCCAGGGAGCCAAGTGGTCTGGCTCGTCAGGTCATACCTCACAGAGCCCAACAAGCTAAGATCCACTGGCTTGAAATTCTCGCAGCCAGCACAGCAGTCTGAGCTCCGCCTGGGTCATTCAATCTCGGTGCAGGGAGGGGCATCCGCCATTACTGAGGCTCAAGTAAGTGGTTTCAACCCGAGTGTATGCAAAGCTGCAGGGAAATCTGAACTGGGTGGAGCCCAACACAGCTTAGCAGCTGCAGGCGCTGTCTCACTAGATATCCTTATTGCACAGAGCATCTCTGAAAAAAGTCAGCAGCCCATCAGGGACTTATAAATAAAGCCCCCACCTTCCTGGGCCAGAACACCTGGAAAAAGGTGCAGTAGTGGGTAAAGCTTTGGCAGATCTAAACGTCCCTGTCTGGCAGGTCTGAAGAGAGCAGAGGATTTCACAACACAGCCTTCGAGCTCTGTTGAAAGACAGATTGCCTCCTCAAATGACTCTCTGAACCCCATGCACCCTGACTAAGAGACACCTCCTGGGAGGCACTGACAGACATCTCATACAGGAGAGCTCTGGCTGGCATCTGGTGGGTACCCTTCTGGGATGAAGCTACCAGAGCAAGGAACAGGCAGCAATCTTTGCTGTTCTGCAGTCTCCACTGGTGATTCCAAGGCAAACACAGGCTGGAGTGGACCTCCAGCAAACTCCAGCAGACCTGCAGCAGAGAGGCCTGACTGTTGGAAGGAAAACTAACAAAACAGAAAAAAATAGCTTCAACATCAACAAAAGGAACTTCCACTCAGAAAGACCCCGTTGAAAGATCACCAACCTCAAAAACCAAAGGAAGACAAATCCACGAAGATGGCAAGAAACCAGCAAAAAAAGGCTGAAAACTCCAAAAGCTAGAACACCTCTTCTCCTTTAAGGGGTCACAGCTCCTCACCAGCAAGGGAACGAAACTGGATGGAGAATGAGTTTGATGAATTGACAGAAGGAGGCTTCAGAAGGTGGGTAATAACAAACTTCTCTGAGCTAAAGGAACATGTTCTAACCCAATGCAAGAAAGCTAAGAACCTTGAAAAAACATTAGACAAAATACTAACCAGAATAACCAGTTTAGAGAAGGGCATAAATGACCTGATGGAGCGGAAAAACACAACACAAAAACTTCATGAAGCATACACAAGTTTCAATAGTCAAACTGATCAAATAGAAGAAAGAATATCAGAGACTGAAGATCAGCTCAGTAAAATAAAGTGAGAAGATTAGAGAAAAAAAGAGTGAAAAGAAATGAACAAGGCCTTTAAGAAATAGGGGATTATGTGAAAAGACCAAATCTACGTTTGATTGGTGTACCTGAAAGTAACAGGGAAAACAAAAGCAAGCTGGAAAACACTCTTCAGGATATTATACATGAGAGCTTTCCCAACCTAGCAAGGCAGGACAACATTCAAATTCAGGAAAAACAGAGAACACCACAAAGATACTCCTTGAGAAGAGCAACCCCAAGACACATAATGCTCAGATTCCCCAAAGTTGAAATGAAGGAAAAAAAGCTAAGGGCAGCCAGAAAGAAAAGTCATGTTACCCACAAAGGGAAGCCCATTAGACTCACAGTGGATCTCAGCAGAAACCCTATGAGCCAGAAGAGAGTGGGGGCCAACAGTAAACCTTCTTAAAGAAAAGAATTTTCAACCCAGAATTTCATATCCAGCCAAACTAAGCTCCATAAAAGCAAAGGAGAAATAAAATCCTTTATGGACAGTAAATGTTGAAAGATTTTGTCACCACCAGGTCTGCTCTACAAGAGCTCCTGAAGAAAGCACTAAACATGGAAAGGAACAAATGGTACCAGCCACGGCAAAAACATACCAAATTGTAAAGACCATCAACACTATGAAGAAACCGCATCAACTAACGGGCAAAACAATCAGCTAGAATCACAATGGCAGGATCAAATTTATACATAACAATATTAGCCTTAAATATAAATGGGCTATTTGCTCCAATTAAAAGACAAGAACTGGCAAATTGGATAACACGTCAAGACCCATCAGTGTGCTGTATTCAAGAGACCCATCTCACATGCAAAGACACAAGAAGGCTCAAAATAAAGGGATGGAGGAAGATTTTCCAAGCAAATGGAAAGTGAAAAAAAGCAAGGGTTGCAAACCTAGTCTCTAATAAAACAGACTTTAAACCATCAGAGATCAAAAGGGACACAGAAGGGAATTACATAATGGTAAAGGGATCAATGCAACAAGAAGAGTTAACTATCCTAAATATATATGCACCAAATGCAGGAGTACCCAGATTCATAGAGTAAGTATTTAGAGACCTACAAAGAGACTTAGACTCCCACACAGTAATAGTGCAAGACTTTAACACTGCACTGTCAATATTAGACAGAACAACAAAATAGAAAATTAACAGGGATATCCAGGACTTGAACTCAGCTCTGGACTAAGTGGACCTAATAGACATCTACAGAACTATCCACCCCAAATCAACAGACTATATACATTCTTCTCAGCACCACATTGTACCTATTCCAAAATTGGCCACATAATTCTAAGTAAAACACTCCTCAGCAAATGCAAAAGAACAGAAATTATAACAAACAGTGTCTCAGGCCACAGTGCAATCAAATTGGAATTCAGAATCAAGAAACTCACTCAAAACCACATGACTACATGGAAACTGAACAACCTGCTCCTAAATGACTACTGGATAAATAACGAAATATAGGCAGAAATAAAGATGTCTTTGTTCCAATGAGAACAAAGACACAATGTACCAGAATCTCTGGGACATATTTAAAGCAGTGTGTATAGGGAAATGTATAGCACTAAATGCCCAACAGAGAAAGCAGGGAAGATCTAAAATTTCCATCCCAATGTCTCAATTAAAAGAACCAGAGAAGCAAGAATAAACAAATTCAAAAGGCAGCAGAAGACAATACGTAATTAAGATCAGAGCAGAACTGAAGGAGACAGTGACACAAAAAAACCCTTCAAAAAAAAAAAATCAATGAATCCAGAAGCTGTGTTTTTGAAAAGATCAATAAAATAGACCATTAGCCAGACTAATAAAGAAAAAAGAGAGAAGAAACAAATAGATGCAATAAAAAATGATAAAGGCGATATCACCACTGGTCCCATAGAAATACAAACTACCATCAGAGATTACTACAAACAATTCTATGCAAATAAAACAGGAAACCTAGAAGAAATGGATAAATTCCTGAACACTTACACCCTCCCAAGACTAAACCAGGAAGAATGTGAGTTCCTGAATAGACCAATAACAAGGTCTGAAATTGAGGCAGCAATTAATAGCCTACCAACCAAAAAAAGTCCAGGACCAGACAGGTTCACAGATGAATTCTACCAGAGGTACAAAGAGAAGCTGGTATCATTCCTTCTGAAACTATTCCAAACAACAATTCCAGAAAAAGAGGGAATCATCCCTAACTCATTTTATGATACCAAAATCATACTGATACCAAAACCTGGAAGAGACACAGCTAAAAAAGAAAATTTCAGGCCAATATCCCTGATGAATATCAATGTGAAAATCCTCAATAAAATACTGGCAAACCAAATCCAACAGCACGTCAAGAAGCTTCTCCAACATGATCAACTCAGCTTCATCTCTGGGATGCAAGACTAGTTCAACATATGCAAATCAATAAACATAATTCGTCACATAAACAGTACCAAAGACAAAAATTACATGATTATCTCAACAGATGCAAAGAAGGCCTTTGAAAAAATTCAACAACCCTTCATGTTTAAAATTTTAAATCAACTAGGTATTAGTGGAATATATCTCAAAATAATAAGAGCTATTTATGACAAACACACAGCCAATATCATATTGAATGGGCAAAAACTGGAAGCATTCCCTTTGAAAACTGGCAGTAGTGAGACAAGGATGCCCTCTCTCACCACTCCTATTCAACATAGTATTGGAAGTTCCGGCCAGGGCAATCAGGCACGAGAAAGAAACAAATGTTTTCAAATAGGTAAAGAGGAAGTCAAATTGTCTTTATTTTCAGGTGACAGGATCGTATATTTTGAAGACCCCATCTTCTCAGCTCAAAATCTCCTTAAGCTGATAAGCAATTTCAGCAAAGTCTCAGGATACAAAATCAATGCACAAAAACCACAAGCATTCCTATACACCAATAACAGATAAACAGAGAGCCAAATCATTAGTGAACTCCCATTCTCAATTTCTACACAGAGACTTAAATACCTAGGAATACAACTTCCAAGGGATGTGAAGGACCTCTTCAAGAAGAACTATAAACCACTGCTCAAGGAAATAAGAGATGACACAAACAAATGGAAAAACATTCTATGCCTGTGGTTAGGAAGAATCAATATCATGAATATGGCCATACTGCCCAAAGTAATCTATAGATTCAATGCTATCCCAATCAAATTATCATTGACTTTCTTCACAGAATTAGAAAAAAACCACCTTAAATTTCATATGGAACCAAAAAAGAGCCGGCATAGCCAACACAATTCTAAGGAAAAAAAAAACAAAGCTGGAGGCATCACGCTACCTGACTTCAAACTATACTACAAGGCTACAGTAATCAAAACAGCATGGTACTGGTACCAAAACAGATATATAGACTAATGGAACAGAACAGAGGCCTCAGAAAGAATGCCACACATCTACAACCATCTGATCTTTGACAAACCTGACTAAAACAAGCAAGGGAAAAGGATTCCCTAGTTAATAAATGGTGTTGGGAAAACTGGCTAGCCATATGCAGAAAGCAGAAACTGGATCCCTTCTTTACACTTTATACAAAAATTAACTAAAAATGGATTAAAGATTTAAACATAGGACCTAAAACCAAAAAACCCTAGAAGAAAACTGGGGCAGTACCATTCAGGACATAGGCATAGGCAAAGACTTCATGACTAAAACACCAAAAGCAATGGCAGAAAAGCCAAAATAGACAAATGGGATCTAATTAAACTAAAGAGCTTCTGTACAGCAAAAGAAACTATCATCAGAGTGAACATGCAACCTACAGAATGGGCGACAATTTTTTCCATCTACCCATCTGACAAAGGGCTAATATCCAGAATCTACAAAGAACTTAAACAAATTTACAAGAAAATAAAAACCCCATCAAAAAGTGGGCAAAGGATATGAACAGTCACTTCTTAAAAGGAGACATTTCTGCAGCCAACAAGCATAGGAAAAAAGCTCATCATCACTGGCCATTAGAGAAATGCAAATTAGAAGCACATTGGGATACCATCTCACACCAGTCAGAATGGCAATCATTAAAAAGTCAGGAGACAACAGATGCTGGAGAGGAAGTGGAGAAACAGGAATGCTTTTACACTGCTGGTGGGAGTGTAAATTAGTTCAACCATTGTGGAAGACAGTGTGGCAATTCCTCAAGGATCTAGAACTAGAAATACCATTTGACCCAGCAATCCCATTACTGCATATATACGCAAAGAATTATAAATTGTTCTGTTATAAAGACACATGCACTATATGTTTATTGCAGCACTGTTTACAATAACAAAGACTTAGAACTAACCCAAATGCCCATCAATGATAGACTCGATAAAGAAAATGTGGCACATATACACCATGGAATACTATGCAGCCATCAAAAAGGATGAGTTCATGTCCTTTGCAGGGACATGGATGAAGCTGGAAACCATCATTATCAGCAAACTAACACAAGAACAGAAGACTAAACACCACATGTTCTCACTCATAAGTGGGAGCTGAACAACGAGAACACATGGACACAGGGAGGAGAACATCACACACAGGGGAAAAAGTGTGTCGGGGGGTGGGAGGATAAAGGAGGGACAGCATTAGTAGAAATACCTAACTTAGATGACAGGGTGACGGATGCAGCCAACCACCATGGCATGTGTATAGGTTTGTAATATACCTGCCTGTTCTGCACATGTACCCCAGAAAATTTAAAGTACAATTTTAAAAAAAAGGCGAGTTGTTTCATATGAAATTCACTTAATACTACAATCAAAAATCAATATTTACCTAAAAAAATGAACACAATTATTTTAGGACTCAATCTTGCTTATGAGAAAAAGGTGATTATACCAAGGAGCTTTCAGCCTCAAAGTTCACTAACCAACCACAATTTAATGAATATTTCCTTTATTGTTCTCTAATGTTTTCTAAATTATACTTGGTCTCACTCCTTCTATCGTAGTCATTAATCAGAAAAAGATGTCTTTGACCCAAAAGCATCAGGGCTTTTCAGTACTATGTTACTGAAGCATTCACGTTAATGGTATCAGAAATTTCATGCAATAATGGTATTTCATAATCAGTCTAGTATGATTTTACACAGGGGATGAGGGCCTAGAGTAACACAGCATGGTGCTTATGGAAAGACCGCAAGTATTTAAAAGCTTATTTTAATTTTTAAATATTTAAAAGCTTACTGTTTACTAAAAACTGGAGTTTTTTCTGCCTTTTTTTTTTTTTTTTTTTTTTTTACAGAGATGGGGGTCTTGTGTGGTTGCCCACATTAGTCTTCAACTCCTGGCTTCAAGCAATCTTTCCACCTCAGCCTCCCAAAGTGCTGGGATTATAGGTGTGAGCCACCATGCCCAGCCTAATAAAGCTGTTTTAACTTCTAAACGGATTGCCTGTACTAACCGTGAAAGAGCTGAATGAATCGCGGTTGTAATGCCGAGGTGATCAGACTGTCGGGCAGCTCCCTCAGGAAGAGCTTCAACAAACTGGCTGCTGAGCAGACGTCACCGTCCCTCCCGAGCTCCACGGGCACTCCACTCTCAAACTTGAGTCGAAGTTGTTCCACCACCTTCACGTTACCATTCACTCTAAAAAGACCTTCTTGGGTGAGTCCTGGAAGAGCAACGTAGACACAGAAAATAAATAGGTTGCTCACAGACATAAAATGTAAAGAATGATAACAGAAAGAAAGAAATCTCAGCATATGGTTCTCTCAACACTGTAATTATCAATCATTGTGTGTGGTCTTCACATTTTATAAAACTTCCTTTAGAATAATAAATGCTCATATCTACTGCCTATCAACTAAAAAGATCATATATGATTGGTATAAAAGCTGGCCTCTAAAAATAAGGCTATGCCATATATAAACATAGAGCGAAACAGAGCACACAAGAAATTTCATTTATATAATCTTACATAGCACATAACAAAAACTTACTCAGGGTCCTAATAGCAGCTTAACATTTCATGAGCAACTACTTTTTAAATGACATGTATTTAAGAAACTTCTAAACTCTATGTGATTACCTGTGTAATAGTTTAAGAAATAAGTGATAGTTTTTCAGTATTCACTAAATTCAAAATGTAAGACTCTAGGTCTAAAGTGGTATAAGACAAGATCCTTGCCTTCAGTCAGTGGATGGGGGATATCAGTGTCAGCTGAAGTTATCAGAGAAGCGTCCTGGAGGTCAGCTTAACCTTTGGCTAAAGCAACACAGAGGCGCTGGAGCTGTTGTGCTGGGAATCCAATGAAGCTTGAGCTTCAGGGCCCCTCATTTTCTTGGGCCCTTTACAAGCTCTGTCCCTAGTCCTGTATTCTTAGTATTATGTTTTGTTTTTTGGTTTTTTTTCTTAAAGAAGTCTCAAAGAGATTAAGCATCTGGACCCACAAAACCTTGATCTACCCCTGACAAAGAGAAACAAAAATAGGAATTGAGAAGCAGAGACAGGATAGCATAAAGAAAAGTAGGCAGGCAAAGGAAAATGTGGGGTGCCTGGTCAAAGAATGATGGGGTAATAAAATGGAGAAACAGGAAAGGGTCTATGGCAAGTTAAGGAGTGAAGGCTTTATCACTGGAGCACTAAGTGAGGAAAAAGACAAAATACAATCGGGTTTTAGGAAGATTTAGCTAGCTAAGAAGTAGAGTATGAAGAGGGCTTGCCTTATGGAAACTACCTTCTATTTTAAGGTAGTAAACTAAGTTTATGGTGGAAAAGGAGTAAATAAAGATGATTTAGCAACTTGGTTTAAAAGGGAGAGGGAAAAGGTTGAAAGGTAATCTTAATGTTTTGAAAAGCAGGAATAAAGAAAAAAAAAACACTGTAAAAGATAAGGTTAGGGGGCAGGGATAGGAGAGTAGCTGGTTTAGGCAGAAGATAATGATTTCCCCCTCAGTGTGCTGCATACCATGTAAGCAAGTGTTTCAGGCAGTAGAGGACTTTGAAAGTGTCAGAAACAATCTTTCTAAGAAAGAGCAGGCCAGGATTTAACTTGACATTCTTGAGAGTCTAATGGTGAATGTTAGCAGTGACATAAGCATTAAAGCCTATCAGAGGTTTTTAGAGGGGAGGTGCTTATTTATATCAGCCTTTGTTTCTTTCCCTCACCTGGCAATTGTATTGCTCTTTTTAAAGCAAAAGAGGAAGCTAATTACATTTTATTTGATAATCTGATAAAATACTTTATGAGCTCTTTAATTCAACAAACATGTAATAAGCACCTGACATTGTTAGTAATAAAAAAAAAATCAATCATGAGAAAAAAATTCAAACACTATCATTACCCTCATGGACTTTGAAGTCTGGTAAGATGTTTGTGTTCTTCCACGTTTACATATTATTTGACTGTGAAGAAAATCAATGTCAAAAGTTGATATGAATTTTAACTCCAATTCTGACAAAAATTGTGACACTAGGGATGATATTAAAAGTATTTAACAATGACTATTACCAGGGCACCACCTAAATGGAAGAGATACCAACTGGTTTGTGTGACAGCTTCTAAAATAGTTCTTATGATCCCCACACCTCTTGGTACCACACCCATTGTAATCCCCACTACTTGAGTGTGGGCTGGACATAGTGACTTACTTCTAACAACAGAATACTACAAATATGATGTCATGCTGCATCTGAGATGAAGTTATAAAAGACTGACAATCTATCACCCGGCTCCTGCTCCCGTTCTCTCTCCTCTCTCCTCTCTTTGTTAGCTACTGGCCATGAGCAAAGAACTAAAGGCGGTCTCTGGCCAACGACCAGGGAATAACTGAGCCCCTCAGGTCAACAGCTCACAGGTAATAGGATCCTACCAACAACCACATGATGAACTTGGGAAGGAATTTTTCCCCTGTTGAGTACTGGTATGACTGAAGCCTTGGCTGAAACGGAGGACACAACTAAGATGTATCTGGATTCCTGACCCACAGAAACTGTGAGATAATGATAAATACTATTGGTTTAGTCTACTATGTTTTGGGGAACTTATTATGCAGCAAATGGATAGTGAATATGATATACCTTTCCCTTAAATCCTGTGGAATATCAGGTTCTATTGGGAGATGCCAGCTTAGTCATTTAAAGCTTTCAAGCTCTGTCTCCTCTACTACACAAAAGTTTATCTTTAACTTCAGAAGCTTATCCATCAAGCAGCTAGCATCCAACAGAAAGGCATTCCATCCCTGGTCAAAGCTGAAATCCTGAAAATTTAGAGTTTTATTTCCTGTTCCTATATTTACCCAGCTGCTTAACCTAATGTTGCCTTCTGTTTTTGGCCTGGCAAATGCCTCTTGGATCTGATTTCACATGATGGCTTTTTTTTAGCTTTGACCTTACTTTTCCAACAAGGATTTTTGAACCTTCCCCCAAATAAATATACTTCCAGCAATTTCAAAAAAGCTATCCAGCTCCAAGAACTGTCTGTGGTCCTCAAGCCTCCTGATCCTACTGGACCAAGCTAGCAGACATAAAAGGCACAAATGAAAATGCCTGAATATAATGTTCCTCAATATTTTCCTCTCTCTGTCCCATTTACCTGAACAACTCTTTACCCTAAGGAATATCTCCCACCCACAACTCTTATGATAATTAGTAATGTTCAACTAGGGCAAGTTTACAATCCTGGACATGAATATGTCACATTATAAGAAGAATCCATATAGTTTTTTAGAGCCTCTTATGAGGCTATAAATACATCCAATACACACATGAGGCTTACCAGACCATATAACCTTAAATTTTTCTACTGTAAAATTTTAGAAAGTTATAACAGAAATATTCAGAAAAATGAGACATTTGGATGACTTCATGAAGCAGAGTTACTCTCATACATTCCAGAGGTCCTATTATATTTGATTTTAGGAGCTTTGTGCTAATTATCACAAAACGGCAACTTAAGAGTGGTTTAGAAATGAAGAAAAAATTATATAAGTTAACGTCTACACCACTGAAAGATACTTTTCTGTACAACTGAAATATTTCTTTCAAAATAGTATGAATATAATCATTAGAAACAGAATATGCCAGAAATCACAATTTGCCTAACAGCACACTTTGGCCAAGACGGTAGTATGACAATACTGTATGTAGACACATTCTGACACCTGGTGGTGACTTGGGACTCTACACCGTGGGTTAAAACGACATAACCCAGAATATCTACATGCTAAACTAAGAGAAGGAAGTCATTAACACTGCCAGCGAGATTAGTTATTTTAAGAGTTTAAAGACTATATGCTTTACAAGTTATAACGTATACATTTTTTAATGGAAATATCCATAATCTGTTTAAAGGGCTTGATATAGGTCTTTCCGTCTTAAAGCTCCTTTACAATAATAATTTACCCTTATGCCAAATTGTTAAATTGTCTGCATTTACGAGAAACAATAATAAAGCATAAACAAAGTATCAACCTATGATTGTGTTGTGGTGGGGTTCAGGCGCACAGGGGAGCCCTCAGTTCCCCTGAGAGGACGTTTCTTCAGGTTCTTGGTCTATCACTCCCCAAGAATAGGAGAGGAGACCACAGCACAGTGCGCTCATAAAAGTAAATGCCAGACTCAAAAGTGTTTGTAGAAAGTGGTTTACTTAGGCAGAGAGAAAAAGGAGGAGAGAGAAAGAAACAGCTAGCTCTCACAGTGAGAGAAGGAAAAACTGCTCTAACACAGAGAAGGGTTCCCAGAGAGGGCAAATCAGAGAAGGAAAACTCCTTTCACATTGAGTGAGAGAATCCAGAAAGATGGAATCCAGGAGAGGAAAGCAGCTCCCACAGTGAGTGGTAGGGAATTGAGAGAGAGAGAGATGGAGTTAAGGAGAGGAAAAGCAGCTTCCACACTGGGAGGAAGGGGACCCCAGAAGGGAAATCCAGGAGGGGAAAGAGATCTCCCACCATGTGGGAGAGGATTCCAGAGAGGTGGAAATCCAGTGTGGGTGAAGGAGAGGGGCATTTATCCTGGGAGAAATTCCCACCTCCCGAAGTTCCTTTGGCCAATGAAAGGGGTTCCTTTAAACTTCCACTGGGGTGACTGACTCTTAGTTTCTTCCCGTGCCTGCAAAATTTAAACATAAACCATTAAATCTCCCGAATGGGGAGAGATGGGAGCGGGGCATGGCACTGGGAAGCTCTTGCTCTTAAAACTACGCCCCCTTGTGGACCTGGAAAGAGAACACATTCCCTCAATTGCATTATATGAGCGGTCACCCCTATAGTCCCATTCCCATGCCTGACACAGTGCTTACTGTGTATCACAGGTGTTCAGTAAATATTTGTTGACCCCCCAAAAAACCTGCAATGTAATTAAATAAAACAAATTGAAACATTATGTCCTTAGACTTTATACTACCCTTCAAACTTACATAGGTTCTTTGGTTTATTAACATGATAGTTTCAAATACAAGAAGGGGCTTGTGTTTGTCTACATAGTAATTAACTACATAGCCTTTCAAAATACAGGTGCCAGGCCTACCCCAGCTTGCCCAGTCAATATTCTGATTCAGTAGATATGAGGTGGGCAATGCATGTGCATTTTGAAAAGATTCCACCAGTGATTCTATTTCATATCCCTCATCAGGAATGATCGATTTAACTTAATAAAATGTTTAGTTTGCATTACCCAAATACACCCTGTTAAAGTATAACTAACAGTATACTAAGGAGGGGTAGAAGAAAATCCCTAAATCAAATTTTGCCAAAATTTTCCTATGTTGATGGTGTGAGTTTAAATTGTTTCAACTCTGATAGAGTTCATCACAAATGCACATATCCTCTGACCACCCAGTCATGGAATCACTGTTTGTAAAAAAAAAAAAAAAAAAAAAAAAACAACAACAGAAGACTGGAAACAATTCATTTGTGCATCAGTATGGGACTGCTTAAAGACATGATATATACCTATGGTAGAATAGTGTGCAGAGAAAATAAAATAATTAAAAAGTAGTAAAACTATTTATGCAACTGTTTTCTAAGCATCTGGCCTTTTTGCAATTTATCTTCCTTCAATAAGGAGATAAATTCTACGGAGTAAGAACAGAAATCTGGCTCTTTCCAGAGCAAAACATCATTTTGTCACAAAGAACTGCCTGAGAGTGGGTAATTTATAAAGGAAAGAGGTTTAACTGACTCACAGTTCAGCATGGCTGGGGAGGGCTCAGGAAATTTACAATTAAGGCAGAAGGAAAGGAAACCAAGGCACCTTCTTCACAATGTGGCAGAAAGAAGAAGTACTGAATGAAGGGGGAAGAGCCCCTTATGAAACCATCAGGTCTTGTGAGAACTCACTATCATGAGAACAGCATGGGGAAAACTGCCACCATGATTCAATTACCTCCACCTGATTTCTCCCTTGACACATGGGGATTAGGGGAATTATAATTCAAGATGAGATTTGGGTGGGGACACAAAGCTGAACCATATCAGTCATCTACATGCCTAGTAAACAGAGCAGACAGATGTTTTTTCAATTAACGTCTGACCATCAGCAGAATAAATAGTTTGTCATAGAGTCCCTGTCAAAAGTTGACACATGTTCCTATAGAGGAACATGTGATGAGCACTTCTCACTCATTTTCAATGAAGGATTCTTATCAGAAGGGGAGAAAGGATTTGTAATCTTGGAAAGAAATGGCCTGAAACCAATTGCTCAAAATACAGTAGACCCACCTTACCCACGGGGATATGTTCCAAGATGGCCAGTGGATGCCTGAAACCTTGGATAGTACCAAACCCTATATATACTGTTTTTTTTCCTATACATACATACCTATGATAAAGTTTAATTTATAAAGTAGGCATAGTAAGAGATTAACAACAATAACTAATAATAAACCAGAATAGAGCCAGGTGCAATGGCTCATGTCCATAATCCAAGCTACTTGAGAGGGTGAGGTGGGAGGATTGTTTGAGGCCAGGAGTTTAAACCAGCCTAGGCAACATGGCGAGACCTGCCTCTAATTTTTTTTTTTTTCATTAGCAGGTTACAAAGGCACATGCCTGTATAGTGCTAGCTACTCAGGAGGTTGTGGTGATAACATTATATGAACTGTGGAATACGAGGCTGCAGTGAGTTATGACCACACCACTGCATTCCAGCCTGGGCAACAGAGCAAGACCCAAATAAGCAAGCAATAAAATAGAGTAATTGGGAGAGATTAGTTCTTACCATAGATCTTAACAACCTCAACATACAATTTTTTTCCTTACTTAGTCAAGAACTCAACTTTTCAATTAAAAGACGCAATTCCTGGCATCTCCTTGGCATATGTGAATTGCCAGCATCATTACTCTTGCACTTTGGGGCCATTATTAAGTAAAATGAGTCACCTGAACACAAGCACTGTGATACCACAACGATTGATCTGAAAATCGGGCCACTACAAGTGACTAATAGGCGGTAGCATATATATGTGGATACAGTTGACAAAGCGAGGATTCAGGTCCCAAGTGGCAGGATGGCTGGAGATATCACCATGCTCACTCAGAAGGCTGCATCATTTAAAACTGATAAATTATTGGCTGGGTGAAGTAATCCCAGCACTTTGGGAGGCCAAGGTGGGCAGATCACCTGAGGTAAGGAGGTCAAGACCAGCCTGGCCAACATGGTGAAACCCATCTCTACTAATAATACAAAAAAAAAAAATTAGTTAGGCATGCACCTGTAATCCCAGCTACTCAGGAGGCTGAGGCAAGAGAATTGCTTGATACCAGGAGGCAGAGGATGCAGTGTGCCGAGATCAAGCCATGGGCTCCAGCCTGGGCTACAACAGTGAACCTCCATCTCAAAAAGATTGAATGGTTTATTTCTGGAATTTTCCAGTTAGCATATTTGGACCATGATAGGTCACAGGTAAGAGTGAAACCTTAAAAAACCAAACCATCCATAAAGGGGGACTACTGTACAGAATATTTTTGAAGCCTCAAGTTTTACATTTAAAAATCCCTACATGGCTGGGCGTGGTGGCTCGTGCCTATAATCCCAACGCTTTGGGAGGTTGAGGTAGGAGAACTGCCTGAGCCCAGGAGTTCAAAACCAGCTGGGGCAACACTAGGAGAACCTGTCTCTTAAAAACAAACAAACAAACAAAAAACAGCCAGGTGTGGTGGAACCCATCTGCAGTCCCAGTTACTCAAGAGGCTAAGAAAGGAAGATCACTTGAGCCCCAAGGCACGAGATTACAGTAAGCTATGATCATGATCAGATCACTGTACTCTGGCCTGAGTAACAGAGCAAGACCCTATCTCTAAAAAATAAAAATAAATTTAAAAAAAAGATGTAGGGAATATGGAAGCATTCTCTCAAATTATCTGGGCTTATGATTTATTTTAAACAAAATCATCAGAAAGCTGTGGGCTACACAGCTCTCAATAACTGAGATATAATTGACCTTTTTACTGTATAATGATCTACTATATTATTCCCCAAATGTTTTACATGCTTAATTTTATCACTCCAAAAATAAGTGAAACCACATCTCCTCCCCACAGTAAGCTTCATGCCATAATGTTTTGGTATCTCTTCTAAGTGTATGAAGGTAGTCAAAGCACTGAGTAAGTTCATGATTGACCTCAGGTGAAAGAGATACCCAAAAAGTGCTTGATTACACTAAAAATTATTAACTATCAGTTGGAATTTAATTAATCTAGAAAACTCTCTATTAATATTAGAACAGTGTATTTTAGCATTTAAAACTAGGAAACATTCCAAACTAGAAATCTCTATAATTAAACTGATTGCTCTAAGGTTAATCAAATTAGTACTGTCAAGATAATGTTAAGCAGTAATGCCCCTTTTTAAATGAAAAGTATATTACACAATAATTTGATATTCTAATGAAGGTGCTTTAGAGGACAGCATAATCATACATTATGAAATAATTCACACAAATAATTTGTTTATCCAAGGACTGTGAAAATGAACAGAATGACTTAACTCACCATGCTGCGTCAAGTATTCCACAATATTCCATACTATTCCTGGAATGCCATTTTCGGTGAGCCCCTGCTGTTCAAGTTCTTGGAGACTGACTCCAAATAATTTCTGATAGGTGAAATCCTTCTGTTCATTTAATGGCACTGCCACTATCTTTTTCATGTCTTCTTTCAGCCGAACTGCTGCTTTACTTTGCTTAAAAGAGCGTAAGAAAAAAGAGCAGTCAGTCATATTTACCACAGGAGGTTGCATGGTTACAACAGAAACACCTGAATTAAAATGTGTTTGAAGATGAATAGTTGTGGTCTTCACTTATTTTTACTTCAAATCAAATCAAAATCTCCAACATCTCTCACATGTTGCTCAGATATAATGGTTAAAAAGAGTGAAAAGCAATGAGAAACCTAAAGCCACAACTGAAGTATGTAGCTAAGGGAGGGAGCAATACACTGCAGTATCTAAGATATATTACTACAGTAACCAAGGGGTGTGACTCAGCAGCACCTGGTTAACAGGAAAATAAAACGTTTATAAGAACAGTGAAACGCCACGCAGATCCTGAAATAATGAGATGTTTCCAAAGATTATAATTTGTCCGGGTGTCATTTTAAGGTAGCTTTAAGTTAAAGTGTCAGAAGAAAACATTACAATGATCATTCTACATGCACAATGACCATTATGGTTCCCTGATTTCATTACATATATAAATATCTCAGTAGTCTTTTGGAACTTAATATCAACTCAGTTCTTACTGAGGTTCAAAATGCCCTCAAATCTTTGAAACAACTACATTTAGGGAGTCATAATTTTAAAATTTTCAACGAGATTGTATTATATATATTATAAATAAAAATGAAACTTAGATTCAATTACATCGAGTTACTAACACAATGAAAAATTCATAAAAGTTTGTTTCTTCCTTGTAATAAAAATCTACATCCAAACAAAGAGAAATATTTTAAAGCATGTGTCTTATATAAATGTTATATATGTTAATAAATCTAAACACTGAAAAGAGAGACAGTAAAACGTGAAAAGTTTCATTTGGGGACAGGGGCAGCAGAAATAAAGGAAACTTCCACTTTTTGAGAATGAATGTTAGCAACTAACCAATGTGTAAATACTATTAAATGACTTGAATCACTATCATTCAGTCACTAAAGAATCCTAAGAGTAGAAACATTATATTCAATCTAGAGTTGAGGAAACAAAAACCAGAGTTAAGTAATTTGGTAAAAGTCAGAGAACTAGAAAGAGACAGTTTCACCTTGCTCTTGGTCCGCGCTCCTCTCCTTAATTTATAATACATTTATATTAATGTTATAGTGCAGTTTATGTACAATTATAGTAATAAACTGATAAATGCTGTGATATAAGACAATTACAAGTTAATTCTACAATCTTTATTTTGAGTAGGATACTTGTCATATCAATTTGATTTTAAATTGTATAATCTACAGAATTAGGTCAAATTTTACTAACATAACTGCATCTTTTATAGGTCATATTTGAAAGCCAGATTTCTCTAGTGAAAATTTAGCTAATGTGCTTCCTTCAGGAGCTCTTGTAAGGCAGGCCTCATGGTGACGGAATCTCTCAGCAGTTGCTTGTCTATAAAGGATTTCATTTCTCCTTCTCTTATGAAGCTTAGTTTGGCTGGATATGAAATTCTGGGTTGAAAACTCTTTTTTTTAAGGATGATGAATATTTGCCTCCACTGTCTTCTGGCTTGCAAGCTTTCTGCCAAGAGATTCACTGTAAATCTGATGGGCTTCCCTTTGTGGGTAACCCAACCTTTCTCTCTGACTGCCCTTGGCATTTTTTCCTTCACTTCAACCCTGGTGAATCTATTATGTGCCTTGGGGTTGCTCTTCTCAAGGAATATATTTGTGGTGTTCTCTGTATTTCCTAAATTTGAATGTTGGCCTGCCTTGCTAGGTTGGGGAAGTTCTTCTAGATAATATCCTGAAGATTGTTTTCCAACTTGGTTTCATTCTCCCTATCACTTTCAGGTACACCGATCAAACGTAGATTTGGTCTTTTCACATAATCCCATATTTCCTGGAACCTTTGTTCATTACTTTTGACTCTTTATTCTCTAATCTTGCCCTTTCATTTTATTTATGTAAAGTTACAATATGGTTTAATATCCATTAATATTAAATAAGTCATGAGGTAGCCACTATGGAATAGCAGCAGTATGGGCAAAAACCGTGATCTCTGTTACCAAGGAAATTTTTATTTTGTTAATTAAGTCAAACTTGTAACAGTTAATAATTTCTTCTTCTTGTAGGTTTATAAATGTATCAACCTCCTTCAACTGAATCCATGGGAAGTTTCAACCAGGTATGTCTGGTGAGCAAGCAGCTAAAAAATAACCAGTAATAACAAAACTTTAAAAAAAAAATCTTAAGTGTAGCATTAAAAACAGCTGACAGTGAAGTTAAATTATATAAATTTTATCTTATCTTCTTACATAGAGCATACAGCACAGTGGTTTAGAGAATATACTGTGGAACAAACTGGATCAAATCCCACTCTTACTCTTATTAGCTATAATCTTGCATAAGTCATACAACCTCTGTGTGCCTCAATTTCCTCATCTATAAAATGGGAATACCAAGAGTTTCTATGTCATATAAATGTATGAGGTAGAAATGTGTACACTGACGTAAAGGAGTAAGAACAGTGCCTGGCACACTCATTGAGTACTGATTGTCATAATCCTTTTCTTTCTCCTTCTCTTCCTTCTAGGAATTATTATTCTGATTTCTTCTTAAAGTAATGGAGAGCTAATTAATCATTCCTGTGGTAAACATTTCTATAAAAGTTACTTTTTAAAATGGTAAACATGGTTGAGACATGTTTGATTGCTTAATATTCTGATGACCTAATTACTATTCTCCGTACATCTCTAATTTTCTAAAATCTGTATGACCTTTGAATGATGAAGAAAAAATAACTTTATATGTAGCCTTCACAATTCCTTGATTTATTCCTAGAAATTCACAAGGTTTTCTTAGAAATTCTGTCTTTATTTGAGTTTAAAACCTTGAATTAATGTTTCTTAAGTGAATAGCCCCTGCTCTTCATTCTCTGTCTTGGTTAGAATTGCAGACAGGATGCTACATCTTTCTAAAAAGGGAACTAGCAGTCTTGGCAGTGGGGCTTAGAAAGGTTTCACGTTAGAGACATAATTAACCTCATACACTTTGAAGTAACCGCAAATTAAACTACCTGTTTACTCAAAATAGAGCCATACTATTTAACTTATTTATGTGTAATCACAGGAATAGAGACAGATCTGATTATTATTTCTAATTAGTAATCTAATTCAGGCTAATACCTTAAAGAAAAACAAATATTAGTTAAAAAACAATGACACACAATAATAAAGGAAGAGTCGATTATTGTTTTTAATTGGTTAATTTAGGTTAACACTTTTAAAAAAGTAAACTTTTTTTAAAAAAAAAACACAATGAAACATACTAGCTATATTTTCAGAGACATCCAAATTAATCCTTCATGTGACCATAGATACTTATGGTCAAAATTCTGCTCATCTTAGTTGGAGAAGGAGTCACGTAACAGAAATCAATAATGAGATGTTTCTACTACTTTGTATCTATATTATTAAAAAATATACAACAGCTTACACAAATAAAAAAATATCCTTTTCAGTAAGAAACATTCAATAGTCTCCTAGTCATGGAAAAGTAACTGTAGAAATTTTTAAAAAGCATTAATAATTAAGTCCATCTAAACTAAAATTATTCTGTACTCAAATAGAATCATATCACTATCAATTTGTAAATTTGAATACCTTCAGAGTTTAAGCCTCCCTTCAAATGAACATCTTACCTTGCTCGCCTTAACAGAAACTAAAACAATAACAAACGTTACTAAGTAAGGTATTGGGAGTCTACCTTAACGGTTTGAACTTTTGTTTGCATATAAATTCCCATGCATCACTTGAGTGTGAAGAATGGACCATCTGGAGAATATTCATAGGTAGGGGTGTGGTGTGTGTGTGTGTGTAAAACCATATAGGTTCCCACATAACAAAGACAACCAGAGAACCTTAAGGTTTTACTTTTAGAATAATCCTTAGGGGCCTTCTAATTCTTACCCCATTGCCCTAGTAGTAACAAAATCAGGACCTAAAAAATTGTGATTCAGTCAAAAAGGGCTGTGCCTAGAGCCTGGATCTCCTCAGATCTCCTGAGTTTTATACCAGAATACTTTTATATAATTAAGTATTGGTGATCTTGTGGATGTCTTTATTTTTGTTGGAAAATAGGATAGTTAACAAAATGCACTGATTGTAGTAAATATTTGTTGGTTTGGGGACACTTAGTCTCCATTTGTCCTTTTTCCAAATAACAAATCCTGACTGTGTTTTGGGGAATGATTGCATGTACACTGTGAACAGCATTGATAAAAATACTATTCAAAATGATTGCCTTGCCTCTAGCAAAGACAGCTTAGTCTCCTGACCAGGTGAATCAGATAGCTTCTTCTGCAAACCACTGAAGCTTGAGTGGCTTATCATAAAGACAGAAAATGGGTACTACTGTAGTGCTCTAACAAGATGGGTAAACAGCATTTACCACCTGCATCACTGTAGCTACGATATGGTCCCTCATCTGCTCTTTCTGACACTGGTCCTTCTTCCACTGTTCATTCCATTTGGTAAGCTGCTCTAGTAACCTTCTAGCAAAGTTTCTTTGTGCTGAAATTAGCCAGAACTCATTTCTATTCTGTAAACACACACACACTACTGTCTATGCCAGTCAGGGCTGCCAATGCTTCAAATGGCTTCACTCATTAAATCCTGTAATAAAGAAACCCTAGTAAGGAAGATACTTTTGTGATTCCCACTTTACAAAAGGCACAGAGAAGCCAGTAAAGTGCACCAATTTGATGCAGCCAGGAGTCACACTCAAACAAGCTGAGTCTAGGGGCCACAGTCTTAACACTGTCTCCAAATGGAAAGTGGTATGAATAAAAATCACATGCTGTAAAGATAAGTGTGCTTGCTAGAAATGAGAAACAAATTCCATATGCTTATAGCAGAAAAAAAAATAGTTATTTACGTGTTTCATGGTCTCTTTAATACAAAGTAAGATATGTTCAGAAGCAATATCAATAATTATTATATTAGGACCTGAATAAAGAAGGCTTTAATCAATATAGTAAATAGGACAAATTTCAGAAGCCTTCAGTTTTTATAATAGTTGACATGTAGTAGGGACTGATTGTATCACAGACACTGTTGTACATTGGTTAAAATTAATGTTTTGAAAATAAACAATGGGGAAAGGACCCCCTATTCAATAAATGGTGCTGGGAAAACTGGCTATCCATATGCAGAAGAATGAAACTGGACCCCTACCTTTCACCATATACAAAAATTAACTCGAAATGAATTGAAGACTTAGGTGTAAGACTTCAAACTATAAAAATCCTGGAAGAAACCCTAGGAAACATCCTTGCAGACATCAGTCTAGGCAAAGAACTTATGACAAAGTCTTCAAAAGCAAATGCAAGGAAACAAAAAAATAATAATAATGGGGACCTAATTAAACTAAAGAGCTTTTGCACAGCAAAAGAAACTATCAACAGAGTAAACAGACAGCCTACAGAACGCAAGGAAATATTTGCAAACTATGCATCCTAGAAAGGGCTAATACCTAGAATCAATAAAGTATTTACATCCATGAACAAGAATACAACACATGGGAAGAGGACAGGAACAGTCACTTCCTAAAAGGAGACATATAAGCAGCCAACAAACATGAAAAGATGCTCAACATCACTCATCATTAGAAAAACAGAAATCAAAACCACAATGAGATCCCATCTCACACCAGTCAGAACAGCCAAAATTAAAAAGTCAAAAAATAGCAGATGTTGTAGGGGTTACAGAGAAAAGGGTACATTTATGAGACATTTATCACCACCTGCAGAGGTCTGTCCTGCAGACCCTGACTTAACAACAGATGAATGAATGTACTGTCACAACATTACAAATCAAATGGGCTGGGATGATCACTGGCTGCTTTCAGAGGGTGAACTGCAGCCAGTCAACCAAGACCCCCTGTACATCCAGGGGTTTTATTCAGAGGTTCTAAGTTAACACACTTGTGAATAATTAGCATGGTTAAAAGAATGGTTTTACAAATGATAAAAGTTTTAGATTTTGGGCCCAGAGTAAACACTATTAACAGGTAATTCCCCTTTGATCTTCCCCTGGGAGGACCATCCAGCACAAAGTTTACATGAGTAAACAGAGTATAGACAAAAAGATGTGGGGTAAACAGATTTAAACTGGGAATGCCTTTTATCTTATAGGGAAGATAAAAGTCCCTAACAAAATGGACTGACTGCCTTTGGCCTGTCTCAGTAAAACCTTATGGCCTTCCAAAAAGTTTGAGACTTAATCTATAACTTTCCCTAATATTTTGATAATATTTTGCCAGGCACCACAAGTGAATCTCAACACATTTATATGCTGTTGGTAGGAATGTAAATTAGTTTATCCCCTGTGGAAAGCAGTTTAGAAATTTCTCAAAGACATAAAAATAGAACTAACATTTAACCCAGCAATCCTATTACTGGGTAGTATACACCAAAGGAAAATAAATCAGCTGGCCATAGTGGCTCACACCTGTAATCCCAGCACTTTGGGAGGCTGAGGAAGTTGAATCACCTGAGTTCAGAAGTTTGAGACCAGCCTGGCCAACATGGCAAAACCCCAACTCCAATAAAAATACAGAAATTAGCCAGGCATGGTGGCAGGTGCCTGTAATCCCGGCTACTTGGTAGGCTGGGGCAGGAGAATCACTTGAACCTGGGAGGCAGAGGTTGCAGTGAGCTAAGATAACGCCACTGCACTCCAGCCTGGACGACAGTGCAAGACTGTGTTTCAAAAAAAAAAAAAAAGAAGAAATAAAGAAAAGAAATCATCCTAACAAAAAGACATCTGTGCTCATATGTTTATTGCAACACTGTTCATAATATCAAAGACATGAAATGAATTTGGGTGCCCATGAGTGGTAGATTGGTTAAAGAAAATGTGGTACACATAAACCATGGAATACAACACAGCCATAAAAAAGAATAAATCATGTTCTTTACAGCAACATGCATGTATCTGGAGGCCAGTATCCTAAGCAAACTAATGCAGAAATGCAGAAACAGAAAACCAAATACAGTATGTTCTCACATATAGTGGGAGTGAAATATTGGGCACACAAAAAAGGAGAAGTGAGGGAGGGGCAAAAGTGCTTAAAAAGTTCCTATTGAGTACTCTGTTCACTGTTTGGGTGAGAGAATCAATAGAAGCCCAAATTTCAGCATCACATAATATACCCTTATAACAAACCTGCACATGTACCCTGAATCTAAAATTTAAAGACAAAAAGTAAAAAAAAAAAATAATGACTCTAGGTCTCAAAACCACCTTACCAGTATATACTTTTAGCTATTTCCATTGGAATAAGAAAATTAAGGTACACCGCCAAAAAACAAACAAGAAAAGAGAAAACTGGGGTGCAAAGAAAAAGATACTTGCCCAAATTTACATGGTGATATGGTTTACCTATCTGTCCCTGCCCAAATCTCATGTGTAATTGTAATCCTCAATGTTGGAGGAAGGGCTAGGTGGGAGGTGATTGGATCATGGGGAGCTTTTCTCCCTTGCCCTTCTAGTGATAGCGAGTCTTCACGAGATCTGGTTGTTTAAAAGTATGCAGCACCTCCTCCTTTCCTCTCTTCCTCTTTCTCCAGCCACATAAGATATGCTTGTGTTTCCTTTGCCTTCACAATGATTTTAAGTTTCCTGAGGTCTCCCCAGCCTTGTATCCTCTATAGTCTGCAAAACTGTGAGCCATTTAAATGTCTTTTCTTTATAAATTATCCAGTCTCAGGTAGTTCTTTATAGCAATGTGAGAATAGACTAATACAGCAAATTTGGTACCTAGGAGTGGGAGTTGCTATAAAGATTCCTCAAAATGTGGAAGCAGCTTTAGAAGTGGGTAATGGTCAGAGGCTGGAACAGTTTGGAGGGCTCAGAAGAAGAAAGGAAGATGAGGGAAAGTTTGGAACTTCCTAGAGACTTGTTGAATGGTTGTGATCAAAATGCTGAAGTCCAGGCTGAGGAGGTCTCAGATGGGGGTGAGGAACTTATTGGGGACTGGGGTAAAGGTTATTCTTGTTATACTTCAGCAAAGAAAGTGGCAGCATTTTGCCCTGCTCTAGGCATCTGTGAGAGTTTGAACTTATGAGAGATGATTTAGGGTATCTGGTGGAAGAAATTTCAAAGCAGCAAAGCACTCAAGATTTGACCTGTCTGCTTCTCACAGTGTATGGTCATATGCATGAGTAAAGACATTATCTGAAACTGGAACTTATATTTATTAATAAAAGGAAAACAGAGTATAAAGTTTGGAAAATTTGCAGCCTGACCATGTGATAGAAAAGAAAAACCATTTTCTAGGGAAGAATTCAATCCAGCTGCAGAAATTTGCGTAAGTAAAGAGGAAACCAGTGTTAATAGCCAAGACAATGGGAAAATGCCTCAAAGCCATCTCAGAAACCTTCACAGCAGCCCCTCCCATCACAGGGTTGGAGGCCTAGGAGGGAATAATGGTTTCCTGGGCCAGGAGCCGTGTTGTTCTGCTTAACCTCAGGACACTGCTCCCTGTGTTCCAATCACTCCAGCTCCAGCCATGGCTAAAAGGGCCCCAGATACATCTCAGGCCACTGCTCCAGAGGGTGCAGGCCATAAGTCCTGGTGACTTTCACATGGTATTAAGTCTGTGGGTGCAAAGTGGGCAAAAGTTAAGGCTTAGGAGCCTCCACCTAGATTTCAGAGGATGCATGAAAACGCCTGAATGTCCAGGCAGAAGTCTGCTTCAGGGGTGGAGCCCTCATGGAAAGCCTTTATTAGGGCAATGCACAGGGGAAATGTGGGATTGGAGCCCCCACACAAGAGTCCCCACTGGGACACTGCCTAGCAGAGCTGTGAAAGGAGGATCACCATCTTCCAGGACCCAGAATGGTAGATCCACTGACAGCTTGCATCTTATGCCTAGAAAAGCTGCAGGGACTCAATGTCACCCCAGGAAAGCAGCTGAGGAGGCAGTACCCTATAGAGCCATAAGAGCAGAGATACCCAAGACTGTGGGAGCCCACCCCTTGCATCAGTGTGGCCTAGATGTAAGACATGGAGCCACAGGAGATTATTTTGGAGCTTTAAGATTTAATGACTGCCCTGCTGGGTTTCAAACTTGCACAGGGCTTGCAGTCCCTTTGTTTGGGCTGATTAATCCCTTTTGGAACAGATGCATTTACCTAATACCTGTACCCCATTATATCTTGGAAGAAACTAACTTGGTAAAAAAAAACAAAACAAAACAAAAACTTGGTTTTGATTTTACAAGCTCATAGGTAGAAGGAGCTTGCCTTGTCTCAGATGAGACTTTGGACTGGACTTTTGAGTCAATGCTGAAATGAGTTGAGACGTGGGGGAATATTGAGAAGCAATGATTGTATTTTGTAACGTTAGAAGGACACAACATTTTGGAGGGGCCAGGTACAGAATGGTATAATTTGGATTTGAGTCACCATCCACATCTCATGTCAAATTGTAATCTCCAATATTGGAGGAGGGACCTTGTGGGAGGTAATTGGACCAGGGAGGTGAATAGTAAAATGAGTCTGTTCTCACAAGATCTGGTTGTTTAAAAGTGTGTAGCACCTCCCTCTTTCCTCTATTCTTCCTTTTCTGGCCATGTAAGATGAGTCTGCTTCCCCTTCACCTTCCACTATGACTGTAAGTTTCCTGAAGCCTCCCCAGCCATGCTTTCTATACAGCCTGTGGAAGCAGGGACAAGTAAACCTCTTTTCTTTACAAATTACCCAGTCTCAAGTAGTTCTTTATAGCAACATGAGAACAGACTAATACACATGGCCAGTAAGGTTTACAGCCGGAACGTAATCCCAGATCCTTAAGTCTCCAGTGTTTGAGCTTTTAATAATGGCACACTATGGTATTGCCAGAACCTTTAATATTGGCAGCTCTGGGAGGGCCCAAGGGGGCCAACATTACCTGCATGTAGTTCTGTTTAATTTAATACAAAATCCAATTTTAGACTACTGAAATCATTGGCCTGTATTTCCTTATGGGAATCCTCCACAAATTTAAAGCCCATATATTTAAAGTACTTTAAAGGATATTCAGATTACGTTGCTGGTTAAATTCAGAACCATGTGCTTCAAGACTCTTTGGAACTAGAGCTAGGGGTAATAAATCTAACAAGGAATGTATAAGATAGAAAGCCACCCCATCACCGAATAAAAGTAGTGCAAGGAAAGTATAAGGTGATCCTGAGATGTCTTGTTCCAGGAAGCAATAAAAAAATGCTCAAGGCCTAAGGGGGCACATCCAGAATATCTACGGGCCAGTGTTAATGGAATCCCACTGGCCAAATTTAGGACGGTTAGAGCGCCAAGAGTAACCACTGTAAATAATAACATATTTAGTTAACCTTAACATATTTAATACACGAATAACATAGCATCTTAAAAATCCCTGAATCTGTAATAAGTGAGAGAAAAGGGTAAAAAAGTTAAGGTCTTCTTTACAGAAGAATGCTGCAGTTAGATGTAAAAGGAATGACAATTAGAAAACCACCATTTTTCTCAGAAATCACTTATTAAATAATGTAAGCAAGGATAATCAGCGGCTGCCAAAACATCAAAAGAAAGATTGTTGGAGAATAAGGTTTTCATAGTGTCAAAAAAATTACCCCACAGATTATAGTCTCATCACAAAGAAAAAATTAGCTATTACAGTTATATCTGCCTATAATCACCTTAACTCTTTACCCAAAAGATCCAATTTATCATCCCTAGTCATGAGAGGACTTGCCATCATGTGTTCCTGATGTGATACATTATAATGAACACATAATTTGTCAAGTATTCTTGGTAAAAATGTTTAAGGTGATGCTCACTAGCTTGTAAATCTAACTTCTAGTTTACAGAAAATACAGAAGCTAGAAGCACAAGTTAAGAGACTGTGAAAAAAGAAACAAATCCAGGAAGGACATTCTAACACAGTATCAGCCTGGACTATTCAAAACATCAGTGTCATGAGGGAAAGACTGATTCTAGGTTTAAAATAAGTTAAAATATACAACCTTCAAATGTAATATATGAATCTTGATTGTTTCTCCATTTGTTAAAGAAAAATATGGATACATGTCATTATGCATTTTACCAAATTCACAGAATGCATAACACAAAACAGGGAAACCTAGTATAAACTATGAGATCTACTTAATAATAATGTATCAATATTGGCTCATCAATTGTAACAAATGTACCACGCCAATGCAAGATGTTAATAACAGAAGAAACTGGGAAGTAAGGACAAAGAATTATGTGGGAACTCTGTACGTTTTAGTCATTTTCTGTAAACCTAAAACTGCTCAAAATATAACATCTACTCGTTTTTAAAAGCAAAAATAGGCCAGGTGTGGTGGCTCATGCCTGTAATACCAGCATTTTGGGTGGCCAAGGCAAAAGGATCACTTGGGGCAAGGAGTTTGAGACCTTTATATAGACATAACTGACATCAAAAAAGGGGCATGGGGTTGTTCGAGACCAGCCTAGGCAACAAAGTGAGACCCTATCTCTACAAAACACATTTAAAAAGTTATCTGGGTATGATGGCTAATCCTCCCACTGCAGCTTCTCAGGAGGCTGTGGCAGAAGGATCACTCGAGCCCAGGAGCTTGAAGCTGCAGTGAGCTATTATCACACCACTGAATTCCAGCCTGGGTGACAGAGCAAGACACTATCTCTTAAAAAAAAAAAAAAAGAAAGAAAGAAAGAAAGAAAAAGAAAAACAGCGAATTGTCTCATCAGGACAACTTAGAAATTGTGAATATGTATTGGATATTAGATGGAGTAGCTTCAAATATTTTAGGTATAACATATAATAACATTATCATGTAAGAACTAATTTATTCCAGCTATAGTATTCCTTATTCTTATAAGGTACATGCTGAAACAGGGATGCAATGTAATGATGTCTTCAAATACTAAAATATTTCAAACACAAAGTGTTTATGCCTGCCTATATATTGTATACACTCATATGTAAACAAATGTACAAAGAGACAGAGAATGAGTACAAATACCACAGAATGCTGATTTTTAAATCTAAGTGGGCAGTATACAGAGCGTCCATTATACTAGTCTTTCAACTTTTATGAATGCTTGATATTTTGTCATTAACAAAAAATTTGGAAAAAACAGGAACCCCTCAAAGAGACTCCCAGCTTAGCCAGGCGTGGTGGCGTGCACCCATAGTCCCAGCTACTCAGGAGGCTAAGGCAGGAGAGTTGCTTGAACATGGGAGGGGAAGGTTGCAGTGAGCCCAGCTGGCGCCACTGCACTCTGGCTTGGGTGAGACTCCATCTCAAAACAAAACAAAAAATTATGTGGCTATCACCAAGTTAGTTATTTTGAACCTCAATTTCTTCACCTCTAAAATGAAGATCATGTGTATGACTTGTTTGGTGCTCTAAAAATCAGCACAAATAAAATTATTTCATTTTGAAATTTAATTTTAATTGTACTGTGTGAAATAATTTTGAAATAATTTTATTTGTAAAATGCATAATCTTAATTTTGAAATAATTTTATTTGTAAAGTGCATAATCTTAATTCATGTATAATGTATATAATACATTGTAATAGAAGCAGATTTCCCAAATTCCACCCTGACATGAGTAAACCAAAGGTAATGCAAAGAGGGAAAAAAGAGAGAGACTCCCAGCTAACAAACAGTTATACCTTATACCAATTTTTTTTGACAGCATAAGAGGAAAAGGAACATGTTCTTTCCAAATTGCAATTTAAAAATTAACAATAACAATTGTAGGATTACTCTTTTATAGAAACATAGGCAATCATACTGGCTTAGATAAGGTTGGCATTATTGGGAAAGGACTAGATCTAAAATTAGGGCACTTGAGTTTGAATCCTGGTTTTGCCACTGACTGGTATAGCCTCATTGGGAATGTCAGCTTCTTTGGTAAATGTGCAGCTTTGAAAAAGAGCAAGCATAACAATAAAGAAGAATGACCCATGCTCTCTGTGATGGTTAACACTGAGTGTCAACTTGACTGGACTGAAAGATGTAAAGTATTGTACCTGAGTGAGTCTGTGAGGGTGTTGCCAAAAAAGATTAACATTTGAGTCAGTGGACTGGGAGAGGCAAACCTTCCCTCAATCTGGGTGGGCACCATCTAATCAGCTGCCAGCGCAACTAGGATAAAAGCAGGCAGGGGAACATGGAGGGACTAGACTTGCTACATCTTCCATCTTCATCTTTCTCCCATGTCAGATGCTTCCTGCCCTCAAACATCGGACTCCAAGTTCTTCAGCTTTTGGACTCTTGGACTTACATCAGTGGTTTGCCAGGGGCTCTCGGGCCTTTGGCCACAGACTGAAGGCTACACTGTCAGCTTCCCTAATTTGAAGTTTTGGGACTCAATCTGTCTTCCTGGCTCCTCGGTTTGCAGCTGGCCTATTGTGGGACTTCCCCTTGTGATCCTGTGAATCAATACTCCTAATAAACCCCCTTTATATATATATACCTATCCTACTAGTTCTGCCTCTCTAGAGAACCCTGACTAGTACACTCCCTAGCCAGTCACATCAGCTGAGTCAATCAATACCTTGACTTGATCATTACACAGCCTATACATTTAATAAAATATCACATGTACCTCATAAATATGTACAAACATTATGTATCAATAAAAATTGTTATGATAATTTTAATTAACCCATTTATTCCAAAGGCTGCAAATTTTTCTTGTGGAAAATCAGACTTTGGTGATGACCTTGAACAGCAGGGTATAAATAACTTCCACAAGCTTAGCATTCCAATAATGGAACACTAGGCATAAATAGGTTAAATAATGTATGTAAAAGCATTTTTCACACAGTGAGACGAACATCAATGCTGAAAATATTGATTAAAAATTTCTTTGTAGTGACCAATTCTTTAAGAGGATACTGTGGTAACCCGGGCATGGTGGCTCACACTTATAATCCCAGCACTTTGGGAAGCCAAGGTGGATGGATCGCTTGAGCCCAGGAGTTTGAGACCAGCCTGGCCAACATGGCAAAATCCCATCTCTACCAAAAATACAAAAATTAGCTGGGTGTGGTGATAGATGCCTATAATACCAGCTACTCCAAAGTCTGAGACACAAGAATTGCTTAAACATGGACGGTAGAGGTTGCAGTGAGCCGAGATCATGCCACTGCCCTCCAGTCTGAGCCTGGGTGACAGAACAAGACTCTGTCTCAAAAAAAAAAAAAAAAAAGAAACACACTGTGGCAGGGTTTGCAGTTGCCTACGAATGGGTGTTTCTCTTCCTTAGTAAGAGAACTCCAATGTTGTTTGCGATGGAGAACAAGGTGCTCAGTTAAAACATACCCAGTTTTCACTGCAGCACATCTGCGATGAGCATAGATATGTTTGATCAACGAGATGTAAACAGAAGTTGCTGGAACCACCAGAAAAACTCCTTAAAAGGAAGGCAATACAGTCTTTTCCCCCTGTCCCTGTTTTCTGCCTAGATCACAAATACAATGCCCAATAGCCATGTTGTAATTAAGTAGCAACCCAGAAGCTAAGCTCTAAGTACAGTAAAATAGAAAAACAGTACTTGTAGCCTGATGACATAATGCAGCCACATGTCCACCTTGGAATAGCTAGCTATAGACTTCTTTCACGTGAGAATCCTCAAATAGTATTCTGTCAGAAAGTCAGTTATTTGCTAAATACATTGTTAAATCACGGAAGTCTGAAGCTGTCTAAAATTCAGTTTTCTAAATCTAGTACATTAATTTGAAAAACTCAAAGCACTTTGTAGATATCTTATTAGTTACCCTTACAGAAACATTTCATAGCATATAGGGTTATTTATGTGCACTGTAGATCCAAGACAGTAGTTCTTAACCGAGAATCCATGAATCATGAAACCCTGAAAGTATATAAAAATACAATAATTTCAGAACTCATACTCTCAAAGTGGTCTATGATCTGAAAAATAAAGATCCAACAATCTTTAAACATTCACAGAATGTTTAAACTCACAGAAAAGTAAAGTTTAAGAAAAGATTTTTAAAAGATAATCCATTTAAATTTCAAGTTTTTTTTCCTATTTAGCCTATTGATTTCTTTTTCCAAAAAATTACTTAAAATAGCTTAAATCATCTTATAGTTCACAAATTAAGTTCAACTAATTTCTTCTAATTAGACTAAAAACATTCTATTAAAAAAGACTGTACTTAGTACTGTTGGAAACTATTAAAGAAAATCCAATAAAATCTTCCGTTACCACTTCTTCTGAAACCACACAGATGAAGACGAAGAAAAGTAACAGAAAAGCTATAAACTCTGATTTGTATATGTGATGTCGAAGGATGCAGAAAGCTTATGGCAGATATCACATCAGCACTGGGGCAGGAGTCTAAAGAGGACCAGAAGTGGAAAGTTTTCAAACTCTCCTACAAATACTTAACATCTGAAAGATAGAGTCCACTGTCAGAAAGAGCTGAACAAGGCTCAACTGATTAGAGAAGAGGAGAGAGAAGGTACAGAAAATACCTACAGGTACAGGCACACCAAGGTGGCAGATATCAGGAAGCATTAGAAAAACACACTACCTAATAGTAAGTGCATCATTTTGGGAGGTAAGTTTATGAAGAAAAGGCATCAGAGCTCTCTTGACCCAGGCTGGCTTCTGAGAGGCAAAGGAAAGATGGGCAAACAGAGGTGCCGTATTAAGAAAATTGTCATTTATATAGCAATGGCGGGGGGAACCTCCTGAGCTGTGAAATCTTTAAGGCTACTTTGGCCCATTATCACTATACTCCATAGGAAACTCTTCCTACTAACCTGAGTAAGAAAAAAGGATCATGGCTAGCATTTACATAGAAACAGTTTTTTTTTTTTTTTTTTTTTTAAGTAGAAAAAAGTATCACAATCTTCCTGCAACAACTAATCAGAAAAAATGTTGCTAAGAAGCAGATGGAAACTATAACCTAACAAAAAGAACTAACAAAAGTTTAATAAGGATGTGACAACAAAAGCAAAAATAACAACAAACAGATAAATTGAACTTCATCAAAACTAAAAATGTTTGGGCAGCAAAAGACACCATGGCCAGGAGCAGTGGCTCATGCCTGTAATCCCAACACTTTGAGAGACTAAGGCAAGAGGACTGCTTGAGTCCAGAAGTTCACGATAGTCTGTGCAACACAGTGAGACCCTGCCTCTACAAAATATGATAGACAGACAGACAGACAGACAGACAGATGGACAGATAGACAGACAGATAGACAGACAGACAGATAGATAAGCAAGCATGCAAGCTGGGCATGGTGGCACACGCCTGTAGTCCCAGCTACTCAAGAGGCTGAGGTGGGTGAATTGCTTGAGCCCAGGAGGTTGAGGCTACAGTGAGCTACGATTTCACCAGTGCATTCCAGCCTGGCCAACAGAGTGAGATCCTATCACAAACAAACAAACAAACAAGGACACTATCAATAGAGTGAAAGACACAACACATAGAATAGGGGAAAATATTTGCAATTTATATTTCTTAATACATATTCAAAATATGTAAAGAATTCCAACAATTCAACAACAAAAAATAACCAAATTCAAAAATGAACAAAGTACTTCTATGATCATTTTTCCAAATCAGACATAATGTGGCTAATAAGCGCATTAAAAGGTGCTCAACATCACTAGTCTTCAGGGAAATCCAAATCAAAACCACAATAAGATATCACTTCACACTAATTAGGATGGCTATTATAAAAAAGCAAGAAAGAAAATAACAAGTATTGGTTAAGATGTGTAAAAGTTGGAACCCCTGTGCATCATCAGTGGGAATATAAAATAGTACAGCCACTGTGGGAAACAGTTCAATGGTTCCTCAAAAAGTTAAACACAGATTTACTATATCATCCAATGATTTCCCTTCTGGGTAATATACTCTGAAAGCAGAGACTCAAACCGATATTTGTTCAACAATGATCACAGCAGCATTATTCACAACAGCCAAAAAGTAGAAACAATCTAAGTATCTATCAACAGATGAATGGATAAACAAAAGGTAAAATTTACATAAAACGGAATATTATTCAGCCTTGAAAAGGAACGAACTTCTGACACATGCTGCAAGATGGATGAACCCTGTAAACATTATGCAAAGTGAATACACCAGACATGAAAAGACAAAAATTGTCTAGTTCCACTAATATGAGATATCTAGGGTAGGCAAATTTATAGAGACAGAGTGAAGCACAATGGCTACCGGGGCTGGCAGGTAGGAGGAATGGGAAGTTATTGTTTTATGGGTATAAAGTTTATGTTGGAGGTGATTAAAAGTTCTTAAAATGGATAGTGGTAATGATGCACAACATTGTGAATATGCTTAATCCTACAGAATTATACACCTAAAATGGTTAAAAGAGTAAATTTTATGTTACGTATATCTTATCACAAAAAAAATTTAAAGAATCGATCACAATGATAAAAGAACACAAAGCAGAAATTTTAAAAATTCAGGGAAAAGGTGATCAGATAATAGGAGAATGTGAAGTGGAGACCAGTGGAACTCAGGAAAGGGAGAAAAGGAAAGGAAAAACATTTCAGAAGTAAAGACTAACTTATAAGAACACAACGAAGAACAGAAACCATTCACCTCAGTAAGGGGCAAAGTGAAAAGAGGAAAGTAGATATAATTTTTTTTTTTGAGACAGAGCCCCACTCTACAGTGCAGTGGCGTGATCTCAGCTCATTGCAACCTCCGCCTCCCATGTTCAAGCGATTCTCCTGCCTCAGCCTCCTGAGTAGCTGGGATTTCAAGCACACACCACCACTCCAGCTAATGTTTTATTTTTTAGTAGAGATGTGGTTTCACCATGTTGGCTAGGCTGGTCTCGAATTCCTGACCTCAGGTGATCGGCCCACCTTTGCCTCCCAAAGTGCTGGGATTACAGGTGTAAGTCACCATACCTGGCCATAATGAAACATTTTTTAAAAATCGCAACAATTTGAGAGCTACAGAAAGCAGCTAAATGATGCCCTTTTATGCCCCATTTCCACTCTTTGGAGTCCCCAGTGAAGAAAATCAAACAATGAAATAGAATATTTAAAAATGTAATTCAGAAAAAAAAATTGTTTAAATAGAAGTGCTTTGAGTTTACATATTGAAAGGCACATCACAAACCCAGAATAGTTTACACAAAGATATATTATAAGGAAATTATTAGGCTACTAAAGATTTCAAAGAATCTTTTACATAGCCAAGAAAAAATCATGTCACTATGTAATAAAAGAAAAATAAGAGTGGTCTTAAATTTATAAATTACAATATTTAACTTTGGAAGAGTATGAAAGGCTTACAAAATATTTACGTAAAGAAAGTATGAGGCAAATTTAATAATCAGCAGAGCTGTCCTTCAACTATAACAGCTGTACTTTGAATAAACAAAGGCTAAGAGAAAACTGTACATCTGAACCTTCCTTCTCCAAACTACCTGAGGACAAACTTTAACCAGTGAATAAATGGCTGGGAAACTTTGATGAAAAGATCAGCAAAAAATAAAAATTAAAATAAAAGTATAACCATGCAATACGAAGAAGAAATGAAGAACGTGGAACAACTATACTCAAAAGAGAAGGTTTGAGGTTAGAACATCTTCAGGTTTTAAAAGTGCTGCCATGTGGTTCAGACTGCAGAAGGAGAAGGTAAATGGCAGTTATGTGGAGACTCATTTTAAGACAAAAAGAAGTAACAGTCGCTTCTATTGGTGGAGTAGGTTTTCTCAGAAGATAGTAAAATTCCTTGTAATCGAAGATGGGCAAAAATCATGTGATATACCATTTGTTATCCATTCTACTCACAGAAATTTTTTTAAACGACAAGCATGGCCAGACACAGTAGCTCATGCCTGTAATCCAGTGCTTTGGGGGGCCAAGACAGGAAGATAGCTTGAGCCCAGAGTGTAAGACCAGCCTGGGCAACATAGTTAAACCTCATTTATACAAAAAATAAAAAATTAGCCGGGTGTAGAAGCATGCACCTGTAATCCCTGCTACTCAGGAGGCTGAGGTAGGAGGATCACTTAAGCCTGGGAGGTTGAGGCTGCAGTGAGCCATGCTTGTACCACTGCACTCCAGCCTGGATAACAAAGTAAGCCCCTGTCTCAAAAAGAAAAGTAACTCAAAGAGTTGAGTAAAACAGCTAAGAGTAATAAAAAATTTTTTTAATTTAAAGAAAAAGAACAAAGAGAAACGGATGTTGTAAAGAATACGTGGAATCTAAAGTGGCTAAAATTTCTGGAAGGCAATTTGGCAGTGCCCAGCAAACGCTGGGACTTATTCATACGTCATTCTCTCTCCAATCAGGCCTCAGAACGCAGGAGAAGAACAAGTAACAGTAAGTAAGACTCATATCTGATACAAAGAGACTGCCAGATATTTGCAATATACTGTTATTTGGGATGGGTAAGGAGAAGGCTATAAAACTCATGTTAAGTATAATCTGTCTTTACAACTCCCTATGATCACAGAAAAACTATAGGACATATATAAATATATTAAGTATTTTTGTGGGGGGTTGTCAAATCTTGAATAATTCTTATTTTCTTCTCTTAAGTCACTTGTAGCTCCTCATTTTATACTCCAGACGTGTTACTATCATAACAAGAAAATTAAAGATTATTATAAAAAGTTAAATTCTCTATATAAACACAAGTTCTACTGCTGAATTCCATGATGACAGAGTGAAGAGGTCTGCAAATACTCTCATAAAAAATGTATAAAACTGGACAAAATAGAAAAAAAAATTCAGGGCTCTAGAAATTGATCAAAGATACAAAAATTAAATTGAGAAACATTTATTCATGAATGAGAGACGAAGTATAGTTAAGAATAGTGGGAGATTGCAGCACTCTTGCCTAGGCCTGTTCCCAACCCCTCCACGCCCTGGGCTGGGTTGGCATAGTAAGTAGTGCTACCACAGGGGGAACCAGCAGTGAAAACTAGCAGCTTTGGCACTAAAAGGGGCTGATGTGGTTAGGAAGAGAGGACAAAAACCCCACACCCAGTGGATCATGTATCCAGTAAAGGACTTGTATCTAGAACATAAAGAACTTTTATAATTCAATAAAAACAAAATGACACAACTAAGAAACAGGCAAAAGATATGAATACACATTTATCCAGAGAAGATATACAAATGGCTAATACGCATATGAAAATATGCCCAATATCATTAGTCATGAAGAAATTGAGATAGCACTACTAACTCACTACAATGGTTATAAGAAAAAAAAAACCTAACGATACTATATGTTGGCAAGGATGTAGAGAAACTAGAACCCTCATTCATTACTGGTGGGAATATAAAATAGTATAACCACTTTGGAAAAGGTTGGCAGTTTCTTAAAATGTTAAATGCAAAATCACCACAAAACCCAATAATTCTACTCCTAGGAACCGACCCAAAAGAAATGAAAATCCACACCCACACAAAGAGTTGACTTGTATATTAATGTTCCTAGCAGCATTATTGATAATAGCCAAAATGGGAAACAACCCAAGTATCTATCAATTAGTGAATGAATAAATAAAATGTAATATATCATAAACAGAATATTATTCAACAATAAAAATGATATGCCAATACATGCTACAACATGGATTAACCTCAAAAACATTATGTTAAGTGAAAAAAGCTGATCACACGAGAACATATAAGTTCCATTTATATCAAATGTCCTGAAAAGGCAAATGTATAGTGACATAAAGCTATTAGTGGTTGTCCTGTAGTGGTGGGGAGGGATGGTGGGAATGTTCCAGAATTGGATTTTGGTGCTGCTTGCACAATTGGTAAATTTACTAAAAATCATTAAATTGTACATTTTTAATGAGTATGGACTATGGTATGTATATTATACCTCAAAAGAGCTGTCAATAAAGTAGAAAATAAACTCAACAAGTGCTTGGTAACTTCCTGTCAAAATAAGTCTACTGACAGTAGAAATAATAAAATTAATATTTTTTGAAAGATTCCATATTCTTCAGTCGAATAACACATACTATTGCTTTTCAGTAATTCTAGGTGAAATAGATAACTTTTGGAGTGGGTCACTTTTAAGTGATCACTACTGCTATACTCGTGTACAACAAACCTGAAAGCGCAGAAACATTTGGACACTTAGAATTCTTTAGTTATTTGCAAAAAGGTGGAAAACCATTAATATCACTATTTTGCATCTTTTGTTCATCATTTTTGGCAGTTTTATCAAAGGCAAAGAGGATTTAAATAGAAAAGAACCATCTTGTGGGAGGTCACTATGAATTAAATGTGAAAAAATGTTCTTGGACAGATTATTCTTGCCATCATTTCTCAACACATTTACTGGAAAGTAAAGTTAAAAACAGAATATAGTGTTTTGAATTTTTCTAAAATTACAAAGACTCGTGCTGGGTACAGTGGCTCATGTCTATAATTCCAGTGCTTTGGGAGGCCAAAGTGGGAGGATTGCTTGGGCCCAGGGGTTGGAGGCTGTAGTGAGCTATGATCTCACTACTGCACTCCAGCCTGGGGAAATGAGAGAACCCTAACTCAAAAAAAAAAAAATTACAAAGATACATTTAAAGTTAATGACCTTAATGCAGTAGGAGAATTACAGCGTTACAGTGTTAAATGAAGACTTGTGTGTTTATACATAGCTTCAGAAAAGTCAAATGTGCTGAAAACTAATGCTGCATTTAAGTACTTACAGACCTACATGATTTATGTACAGTGTAAACCATGGGGGGGAAAAATCTATGACATCATTTCTTTACATTTTAACAAAAATTTCCTTCCTAAACATTAAAGAAATCTCTGGAATTTAATCACAAAAGTAACTTAATTGCTTGGTTTTTTTTTTTTTTTTTTTTTTTTTTTTTTTTTTTGAGATGGAGTCTCGTTCTGTAGCCCAGGCTGGAGTGCAGTAGCGGCTCTTGGCTCACTGCAACCTCCACTTCCCAGGTTCAAGCAATTCTCTGTCTCAGCCTCCCAAGTAGCTGGGATTACAGGCACCTACCACCACACCCAGCTAACCTTTGTATTTTTAGTAAAGATGAGGTTTCACCATCTTTGCCAGGCTGGTCTTGAATTCCTGACCTCATAATCCACCAGCTTCGGCCTCCCAAAGTGCTGGGATTACAGGCATGAGCCACCTTGCCCAGCCCAATTAATTGCTTATTATAAAGCAACTTTTATCAAAATTATCTTTCAACAACTGTTTTTCTTCAGCATATTATTTTCACTGCCACTCTCTATATTTTTCCTAGAATAAAACATTGACTGAGTTCTGTTCTGTTATTATTTTGTTTTTGTTTTTTGAGATGGAGTCTTGCACTGTTGCCTAGGCTGGAGTACAGTGGCGTGATCTTGGCTCACTGCAACCTCCGCCTCCTGGGTCCAAGCGATTCTCATTGCCTCAGCTTCCCAAGTAGCTGAGATTACAGGCGCCCGCCACCACGCCCAGCTAATTGTTTTTGTATATTTAGTAGAGATGGGGATTCACTATGTTGGCCAAGCTGGTCTCGAACTCCTGATCTCATGATCCGCCCGCCCTGGCCTCCCAAAGTGGGATTACTGGCATGAGCCACCACGCCTGACCTACTGTATTATTTTAAGTAATGTATATATTTTCATACAGGAAATTGAGTAAAAATTTAATAATTCTGTAGTAATGTTCTCTATCTCATTTTAAGAGTCTCTAATATTTTCACATTCTGATTTGCCAAAAGATTAGGTTAAATCAAAAAAAAGAAGATATCATAAAAATAAATAAGAGGTACCATGACGTTCTTTTGAAACAACTGTGTAAACCACTGAATTGGTAGAAAAATTAATATAGCCAGTAAGAATATATTTACCAATCTTCTTTAGAACAACATTCCTCAATCCAAAATTATTTTTAATTCACATATATACTATTATTTTTATGATTTTACTTTCATATGTACAGTCTCATCCATCTGTAATTTAAATAATAAGGAAGAAACCCAACCAATTATTTTTCTCCAAGTGACTAGTCATTACAAAACTGTTTTGATTTGTTATTTCAATATCTGATAGAGTAGCCCCTCCAAGCTTAACATTTTTAAAGGGGATAGCTGAAATAATTTAAAGTTGGAGTAAAATAAAACATGGAATCTTTTTCCATGAATCATTCATTGGATGACTTTTTAAAAATCTCCAGTCTGCCTATTTACATGTTAATTATATAAACTTATACTATGACTCACTGAAGTATCACTAAACCATTGTAAATTCATATTTGCAGATAACAGCTAAAGTATGCTTTCTTATAGTTTCTTTCCATTTCGGGAACTACCGGACAAAGCTTCTTCCTCGTCTCTGAAATTTAAATTTCCTAATTCAGTTTTAAGATTTAGATCACATGAATCTAACTCTTGGTCTTAACACAATCTTTGTTACCCAATTAGCCCATTCTTTCACTTTCTATGCTACTTCATGCTCGTGGGCACTTTCTATCACTATCACTAAAGCTTCCTTATGCTAACTCTCACTCAAAACAACTGACCCTAAACTAAATCGTCTAGATTCTAGTGATTTTACCTATACCCTCTCACAGCTTCTTAACACTAATCTGTAACTAAGGAATTGACCACACGCTATGGTCTGAATGTTTGTATCCCCATAAGCAGCCTGAAGAGACTAAGACACCATACTTTTGTTTGACTTCTGAATTCTGTATAACATAGATGAAAATTCCACTTGCACTACAAGTTTACAGAAGAAAATATATAATGCCTTTGTTTGCCTTTCATTAACCTACTCTTCAGTGTAGAGAAGCACAACTAAATGTTTAATTCTGTTTAGAGTTTAGTCTAAATCCAATAATATAACAAGTCCCCTCAGATCACAGAGATTTTTTTTTTATTTTATTTAAAATAAAGTACAATGAACCAACAGTAACAATTTTAAGGAAACCACCATAAGGCAAGACACAAAGTAGCCTGCCATTTCACAAAGGTAAAAATTTTAGGATGCTACATAGCTTACAATGTATTTTCACATTATTGTTTGATGTCCACAGCAATCCAATTTAAGCTACTATTATCCCTATTTGATAGGTGAAGAAAGTGAGAGAGCTTGAAAGTATCTTGCCAAGTTCAAAAAGCCAGCAAGTGGCCTAACCAAGACTCAAAGCAACGCTACATCTCTTGCTCTCAAATCCTGCACCAGTTCATTTCATGAAAAGCTTTCCCAAACCACAGAATAGCAAGGCATTGTAAGATGAAGCGTATTTGTTAAGATATTTTGACTGCAAGTAATTGAAATTCCAGCTCCAATTGGCTAAAATACTAATGACATTTATTATCATATTATAGTAATACAAAGGCATTCAGTAGAAGGAAGACTCTAAGTTGGCGGATTCAGTGGTTCAAGGATATCACCACTTTTCTACCATTCATCACTGTATAAAGTCTTTATCCTTAGGCTCCCTTTATCTATCACTCAGAAGTCTGCCAGCAGCACCTGAAGTGCATAATTCCTTTTAGTGAAATAGACTGTTAATATTTCATGGAATATTTGTGTACAGTTCCCAACTACCTTTACATTTAGATGGGAACACATGACTAGATCAAAGCAATGAACTGTGAGGAGAAGAGAGGCAAGTCACTTCCAGGATGAGACAGATAAAAGCATGTGCACTTCATCCCTCTCTTACTTTCCCTGATGTAACCTTGGAGGAGTCAGGGTCGTAAGTTAAGGTAGCAAATACTCCACAGAATGAAAGCAGCCTAGTACCAGAGTGGCCAGATGGAGGAGAACTCCATCAGTCTACATTAGACTTTGATTAATCTGTAAATAAATCTTTGTTTCCTTGAGCTACTGAGATTCTAGTTTGACTGTTGTGACATTTGACCCTAATGTGGATTGCATGGCTACCTGAGGGAAAGCCACACACTGGCTGGCCTGCACATTATCTGAGATGGAATACATCACCTGCATTGACTGCACACATAGTAAGAGAATTCCTATAGTATTTAGTTAGACACTCAAAAGAGAAAAGCAGAAAATATGTACAATTATACTGCTAAAACTTACTAGATGGGAAACTGCAATTTTTACAAAAAACAACGATCAGAAGATAAAATGTTTTACGGGCATGCCCCTAGTCTTCAAATAACCTATATAAAAATAAAATACACTTAGGTGAAACAGCTAAATATAGAGAATAGGATTCTGTTTTGTGCAACATTAATTTAACAACTACTAACTGCTGTCTAGCCCACAGCAAAAGGCAAGAAATACAAATGAGATATGATTATTTCTATCTAAACTTTATAGTCTGTTACTGAGAAAAACAAATAAATAGTATCAGGGAAGTTGAACAGATGGTCAAATATTACGTAAACTCTATCAAGATAGCACCACACTGCTCACTAATGACTAAAATCAGAGTGTAGTCAGTGACAAAAACCAAAACTTGCCAGGTATGCAAGACTCCAAACAAAACTCATGTTCTTTTTTTCTTCTTCTTTTTTTTTTTCTTTTTTTGAGGCAGTGTCTCACAAGCCCTGTCACCCATGCTGGAGTGCAGTGGCATGATCTCTGCAACCCCCACCTTCTGGGTTCAAGCAATCTTCACGCATCAGCCTCCTGAGTAGCTGGGGCCACAGGTGTGTGCCACCACACACAGCTAATTTTTTTGTATTTGTAGTAGAGGTGTGGTTTCACCATGCTGGTCATACTGGTCTTGAACTCCTGGCCTTACGTGATCCACCTGCATTGGCATCCCAAAGGGCTGGGCTTACAGGTGTGAGCAACTGTGCCTGGACAAAACTCATGTTCTGTCTAAAACTTCAAATAAAAAACAGCATGTTTTTACAAAATTCAATAAATTAATCTTGGTATTTAGAAAACCTAACTGTAGACTGTGTGGGATGAATTTGATATCAAGCATCAAACTAGAACTACAGGCTGGATGTGGCAGCTAATGCCTGTAATCCCAGCACTTTGGGAGGCTGAGGCGGGTGGATCACCTGAAGTCAGGAGTTCGAGACCAGCCTGGCCAACATGGTGAAACCCTGTCTCTACTAAAAAATACAAAAATCAGCCAGGTGTGGTGGCGGGTGCCTGTAATCCCAGTTACATGGGAGGCTGAGGCAGGAGAATCACTTGAACTCAGGAGGCAGAGGTGGCAGTGAGCCAAGATCATGTGACTGCATTCCAGCCTGGGCAACAGAGCGAGACTCTATTTCCAAAACAAATAACAAAAACAAATAGAACTACCAAAGTAACCATCATGGTCTTGAATCTTGAACTTGTGCAGTATTTGTTTGATGTACTATTTAACAAAATTTGATTCCACTGAATAGATAACAGGAGATACAATGAGGAGAACAGATAGAACTACATATAGAAAATATGCAAGGAAGTAGCTTTACAGACTGTCTTAAGCTGTTCAGACTGCTATAACAAAAGGTATCATAAATCGGATATGCTTATAAACAAGAGAAATTTATTTCTCATAGTTCTAGAGGTTGGAAAGTCCAAGATCCAAGGCATGCACAGTTTCAGTGTCTAATAAGGGCTGGCTTTCTGGTTCTTTCTGCTGTTTCCTTACATGGCAGAGGGGTCAGGGAACTGTCTGGGGGCTCTTTTATGAGGCTACTAGTCCCATTCATTAGGGCACCACATTCATGACCTAACAGCCTCCCAGAGTCCTCAATTCCAAATATCATCACATTGGAAAATAGGTTTCACCATGTGAATTTTGGAAGAACAAACATTTAGTCTATGGCATTACACCTCTGGTCCTCCAAAATTTGTATCCTTTTCACATGCAAAATACATTCATTCCATCTCAACAGTCCCTAAAATCTTAACTCACTCCAGCATCAACTCAAAAAATATCATTGAAATCAACTATGGGTGAGACTCAAGGTACAATTCATACTGAGGCGAACTCCTGTCTAGCTATGAGCCTGTGAAATCAAACAAGTTATACGCTACCAAAATACAAAGGTGGGTCAGGCATAGGATAAACACTCCCATTCAAAAAGGGGAAATAGAAAAGAAGAAATGAGTAGCAGGCCCTGAGAAAATCCAAAACCCAATGGAACAAACTCCATTAGACCTTAGGGCTCAATAACCCTTTTTGGCTCAATCTCTGACCTTCAGGCCACTGGGACCTGCCCCCCACAGCTTTGCTGGGCAGAGGTTGAGCCCCTAAGTCTCTAGGTGCTCCTGCCCTCATGGCTTGGTGGGTTGGTCCTGCAGCAACTCTGCCTAAACCTTATACTGTGGCTCTGTAGAATGTTGGTTCCATCCTTTGAAATCTATGTAGAGGCAGGCAGGCTCCTATGTCTCATGCACTCTGCACGGGCAGAGACAGCTCTAGGTGGTCACTAAAGTTTGCTGCCTATACCCTTTGGAAGGGCAGCCACCTTGCTTCACTGGGCCTGTTGGAGCCACACCTGGGGCAGCTGTGAAGTGTGGCAGTAGAGTGTGGGAGCTGAACTAGGTCCCACTTCAAGAGTCCATAAACACACATACCTACACCGCCCCCCAACAAATATATCCAGTACTCATTGTATTGTCTGAAGTATTACTATCTTCAGCAGCAGAATACTTAAGGAGTTGCTACATATATGTCTATTTAAGTCCCAAATGATGAGGTTCAAAAAGCTGTACCTCAAAATATGGTACTCTGGCGTGCTTGGTACATTTAATTAATAGCACTTAGAAATAAGCCTCAGTTCCCAGGTCTCTTTCTGCCTTTCCGCTCTCCTGCTCTGCCCTCAGTCTTGCTGATCCTTTTTCTTTCCTAAAGCACTGACAGTAACTCTCTCTGGAATTTCCTTACCTGATTAAGGAAGCTTCTTTCCAAAAGAAATGAAACTTTTTTTTTTTTTTTTTTTTGAGACAGAGTCTTACTCTGTAGCCGAGGCTAAAGTGCAGTGGTGTGATCTCGGATCACTGCACCCTCCACCTCTTGAGTCCCTGTTCAAGCAATTTTTCTGCCTCAGCCTCCCAAGTAGCTGGGATTACAGGTCCATGCCACCAAGCCCAGCGAATTTTTATATTTTTAGTACAGATGGGGTTTCACCATGCTGGCCAGGCTGGTCTTGAACTCCTGATCTCATGATCCACCCGCCTCAGCCTCCCAAAGTGCTGGGATTACAGGCATGAGCCACAGAACCTGGCCAAATGAAACTGTCTTAAGACCTACTTCCTGGGAATCTCATCAAATAACCAAGAAAAATTAACCATCAGAAAAGAGACTAAAAGTTGTCACCATATTCGCACTGACTTTTCATCTATTCTTTTGAAGATAACTCCAAGAGATTGGTTGGGAGACTTTATCTGCATAACGCAACCTTCATTCACAGTGAAATTCCACCCCTCACCTTTCCACCACTTCACCATAGCTCAGGGAAACAGGGTCCCAGGCCACTGCTCTTTGAACTGCTTCATTTCCTTTAAAAATGATTTACTACTTCTCTAAAATTGCCTGCAGCCCCCTCCTTCCCTCTTCCCCAAACATTAGGCATTTAAGCTTCAACCACCTGGCCCTTCTTTGAATCTCATATTTATGGGACTCTCATATCAATATACACATTAATAAATGTGTAACTTTTTCTCCTACTAATCTATTGTCAGTCATTTCAATAAAACTGCAGAAAGGGCGGAGGAAAAGCTTACTCTCCACCCCTACACTAAAACCACTCATTGAATACATTAATGTGTGACTTAGTTCTCCCTTTTCTGTCACAATGTTAAAAAAAAATTTTCTTGTTCTCCAAAAGCTATCTTTTTCCAGACATGCTATGGTACAACTGTTGAAAATGTTAAGTATTTCCTCCTACAGTAAAACTGGGACACAGCACAATCAAAGGGCAACCTTAAGGTGAAGGGTAGAAATGATTGAGAATTATTCACCTACGAGAGTGAACAGTTTCTTAAACTGTGTGATTTTTATGTCAACTTTAACTGAAATTTTATACATGCTTTGGATATAAATTAAGGGAAAATATAAAGTTTAGTACATGAGTCAGTGTGCATTCCAATCAAGGTAGAGATCAATATATTACAGGTCAAGGGAAAGAAGTAAAGATCTAATCAGACAATCAGAGATGACTACCAATCTGCATGACAAACAGGTCAATCTGCTGCCTCATTCTACACATTTTCAGTTCTATATTGTTTCTTTTATAAAGCTAGAAAAACAGAAGGGCCATCTCTGCAGTGAAAGAAAAGTCAGTGTTTTACACATAGATAAATCAGGTTTTGAAGGAAACTCCTTGGGGTGATAAAAAAATAAATAAACACATGCATACCTGGATGCTACTAAGCCTCAGGGTTAAAAGGAAAGACAGACTGGCACACAGGGTGCTGAAATTTGAGCCTGGAAACAAGAAAGTCATTCTGCAGTTTCACTAAGAAAACTTAATCTATGGGGCTAGTCTACCATCTGGTGACCATCTGGTGTCTATGTGTCAAAAACTGCCCAGGTATTTCTAAACATTTCAGAATGCCATCAAAAGCTACAGCAAATTGCAGCTCTTTCTGAAACTTTAAAAAAGAAAAAAAAAAAAAAAAAGGATCTGACCTGGGTGTGATTTTTCAAGTGTGCAGTTAAAGTGATAATAAGGAAGAAGATATTTCTCATTTAGTATGTTTTAGCAAATAAAATGTCCCTATGGAATACAGTAGCAACTTGAAATACAGATATGTGTAATTCCCATATGATATATGCATTTTCTATACAGTAAAATCAAAATTTAAATTGCAGCATTCTGTAAATTATATAATTGATAATATTTGATTATTACAAAAGGTTTTATACAAGCACCAGCAGAATAACTTAGAAATTCATGAATTCTAAGAATTCTAAAACCCCGGAAATATGCACATTTTCCCAATGATTTTATTTCAGTGTTACTTATTAATACTACTGTGTTATAACAACCATTTCTACAGTTTAAGGATTCACAAACATTTATCAACTAAGCTTTTCCACCAGCACTTTCAGCAACTATGCGGAAACAGAAACTCCAGAATTACTAAATGAAAACAGAAATATAAAACAGAAAAATATCATACACATACTCAAAAGTAATAAATTAATGATTACTTCAATTCTTTCTCAAGCTAGCCATAAGATTTTTCTAAGAACTACAATTAAGCATTCATATTTAACTATTCAGGAACAAGAAAGTCTAAAACGCTTGAAAGTGCTCTACTGTAAATCAAGTTGACTTAAAGGATGCATTCAGCACGCATCTTTCACCTTTTATGGAAACTAAAGTGCACAAATATGCTGAATGCCATCCCAAATCCTGCCTAATACCCATCTGAGTAGACAGGAAGTTAAATAACAAATCTCCCCCCACCTCCTAGGAAGTAAAAACAAGTTACACAAACATCTCATCAGAACAAGGTGGGTAAAGGCCTCTCCTAAAAACTGGCAGTAAACACAGAAGACAGAAGAAGGCCTATACTTACACAGATGGCTAGAGCTCCTGCCCCCATTCTCTCAGGAAGCCTCTGGAAGAACTGAGAAAGACCAGACGAAAATATTAAAATGACAGCAAAATACTAAAATTCCATTCAGCAGATAGGCTTTGATGTGAAAAACAGCTCCCAATCCAAAGGCACCAAGGTAAGCAAAGAGTAGCTTCTAACATTTTAGGAAGAGTGGTTTTGCTTCTCTTTCGGCTGAACCCACATGGTTGGAAGGACTGCCTGGAGTTGAAATCTGATCCACAGCCTCAGTGCTGGCAAATAGCGGGAGTCACGTGACACGGGTCTTAAGTCGCTGACATCTTTTTCTTAAACCTGACTCCCTAGATCCCACATGCAGGCTTCTTCTGCTCAGAAAACTGTCAGTCACCTGGTGGTACTCATTAATAGGATCAACAGTGCATGAAGTGAAAACACACACTTGCTTTCCAGACTCCACACAGCTCTAAGAAAAATTTACATATTCAGACTCAGGTTTAAAACTGCAAGCATATTATTCAGTTTTTCTGAGGCCGTTTTCTCTTCGACTGCCCCTAGAAACCAGCTAAATAAATTCTACCAAAATTTTCTTCCTTCCATCCTATTCCATCAGAATTTTTTTTTTTTTTTGATATCAGGAAACCAGTCTCTCTATATAAATATACACACACAAACTGAATATATATACAAATATATATATTTCTTTTTTAAATTATAGTTTAAGTTCTAGGGTACATGTGCAGAACATGCAGATTTGTTATATAGGTACACACATGCCATGGTGGTTTGCTACACCCATCAACCGTCATCTACATTAGGTATTTCTCCTAATGCTATCCCTCCCCAGCCCCCACCCCCTGAAAAGCCTTGGTGTATGATGTTCCCCTCCGCGTCCATGTGTTGTCACTGTTCAACTCCCACTCATGAGTGAGAACACGTGGTGTTTGGTTTTCTGTTCTTGTGTTAGTTTGCTGAGAATGACGGTTTCCAGCTTCATCCATGTCCCTGCAAAGGACATGAACTCATCCTTTTTTATGGCTGAGTAGTTCCAGAATTGTTTTAAATAAAATGCTCTATTTCATGTAGCTGTTATTACTTCTAGTTACATTTAAGTTGTCTTATAAAAATATAATGATAATAAACATAAACAACGTACTTCTAGATAGCCATAATTCTACATATGTGATTTGCAGTCTGAAAAGTTAGCTTCTAACTGACTTTTCAATAACTTTCTATTTTACATGCTGTCACTAGGAAATTTGTTAGATTTTAAAATTTCCAAATATCTGAACTTAAAGCTAAAATAGCCACTTCAGGTAAGCCAAAAGGAAACTATCCTATTTTTGTTTTTGTTACCATTTTTTCTGTCAATTTTTCTTTTGCTGCATCTATTGTCCTGTCCTCTAAGTTCCCTCTCTTCACCTTCCACCCCTCAATAGGCCCTGATGTATGTTGTTCCCTTCTCTGTGTCCATGTGCTCTTAACGTTCAAGTCCCATTTATGAATGAGAACATGTGGTGTTTGGTTTTCTGTCCCTGTATTAATTTGCTGAGGATGACGGCTTCCAGCTATATCCATGTCCCTGCAAAGAACATGATCTTGTTCTTTTTTATGGCTGCATAGTATTCCATGGTGTATATGTACCATATTTTCTTATCCAGTCTATCATTGGTAGGCATTTGGGTTGGTTCCACGTGTTTGTTATTGTAAATAGTGCTGTAATAAACATACATGTGCATGTGTCTTTATAGCAGCAGAATGATTTACATTCCTTTGCGTTTATACCCAGTAATGGGATTGCTGGGTCAAATGGTATTTCTGGTTCTAGATCTGGGAGGAATTGCCACACTGTCTTCCACAATGGTTGAACTAATTTACACTCCCACCAACAGTGTAAAAGCATTCCTATTTTTCCACAATCTTGCCAGCATTTATTGTTTCCAGATGTTTTAATAATTGCCCTTCTGACTGACATGAGATGGTATCTCACTGTGGTTTTATTTGGATTTCTCTGATGAACAGTGATGTTGAGCTATTTTTCATGTTTTTTAGCCACATAAATGTCTTCTTTTGAGAAGTGTCTGTTTATATCCTTTGCCCACTTTTTGATGGGGTTGTCTTTTTCTTGTAAATTTGTGTAAGTTTCTTATAGATTCTAAATATAAGACCTTTGTCAGATGGGTAGAGGGCAAAAATTGTCTCCCATTCTGTAGGTTGCCTCTTCACTCTGATGATAGTTTCTTTTGCTGTACAGAAGTTCTTTACTTTAATTAGATCCCATTTGTCAATTTTGGCTTTTGTTGCCATTGCTTTTGGCATTTTTGTCATGAAATCTTTGCCCATGCCTATGGCCTAAATGGTACTGCCTAGGTTTTCTTCTAGGGTTTTTTATGGTTTTGGGTCTTACATTTAAGTCTTTAATCCATCTTGAGTTAATTTTTGTATAAGGTGTAATGAAGGGGTCCAGTTTCCATTTTCTGCATATGGCTAGCCAGTTTTCCTAGCACGATTTACTGAATAGGAGATCAATTTCCCATTGCTTATTTTCGTCAGGTTTGTTGAAGATCAGATGGTTGTAGATTTGTGGTGTTACTTCTGAGGTCTCTGTCCTGTTCCATTGGTCTGTATGTCTGTTTTGGTACCAGTATTGTCCTGTTTTGGTTACTGTAGCCTTGTAGTTTGAAGTCAGGTAGCATGATGCCTTCAAACAGTTTGAAGTCAGATAGTTTGAAGTCAGGTAGCATGATGCCTTCAGCTTTGTTTTTCTTTTGCTTAGGATTTTCTTGGCTATATAAGGTCTTCTTGGATTCCGTAAGAAATTTAAAATAGTTTTTTTCTAATTCTTGAAGAATGTCATAGGCAGTCTGATGGGAATAGCATTGAATCTATAGATTACTTTGGGCAGTAGGGCCATTTTCATGATATTGATTCTTCCTATCCATGAGGACGGAATGTTTTTCCATTTGTTTGTGATCTCTCTTATTTCACTGAGCAGTGGTTTATAGTTCTCCTCGAAGAGGTCCCTCATATCCCTTGATAGCTGTATTCCCAGGTATTTTGTTATCTTTGTAGTGATTATGTTCATTCATGATTTGATCTCTGCTTGACTATTGTTGGTGTAAAGGAATGCTTGTGGGCTGAGATGATGGGGTTTTCTAAATATAAAATCATGTCATCTACAAACAGAGACAACTCGATTTCCTCTCTTCCTAGTTGAATACCCTTTATTATGTTCTCCTGCCTGATTGCCCTGTCTAGAACTTCCAATGCTATGTTGAATAGGAGTGGTGAGAGAGGGCGGTCCTTGTCTTGTGCCTGTTTTCAAAGGGAATGCTTCCAACTTTTGCCTATTGAATATGATACTGGCTGTGGATTTGTCATAAATAGCTTTTATTATTTTGAGACACGTTCCACTTAGTTTATTGAGATATTTTAACATGAAGACATGCTGAATTTTATCAAAGGCCTTTTCTGCATCTGTTGAGATAATCATGTGGTTTTTGTCTTTGGTTCTGTTTATGTGATGGATTACATTTATTGATTTGTGTATGTTGAGCCAGTCTTGCGTCCCAGATATGAAGCTGACTTGATCGTGGTGGATAAGTTTTTGATGTGCTGCTGGACTCAGTTTGCCAGTATTTTATTGAGGATTTTCACATCAATGTTCATCAGGGGTGGCAGCCTAAAGTTTTCCTTTTTTGTTGTGTCTCTTCCCAGTTTGGGTATCAGCATGATGCTGGCTTCATAAAATGAGTTAAAGGGGAGTCCCTCCTTTTCAATTGTTTGGAATAGTTTCAGAAGGAATGGTACCAGCTCCTCTTTGTATTTCTGGTAGAATTAAGCTATAAATCCATCTGGTCCTGGGTTTTTTTTTTTTTTTTTTTGGTTGGTAGGCTATTACTTACTGACTCAATTTCAGGCTTGTTGTTGGTCTATGCAGGGATTCAACTTCTTCCTGGTTTAGTCTTGGTAGGGTGTATCTGTCCAGCAATTTATCTGTTTCTTCTAGATTTTCTAGTTTATTTGTATAGAGGCGTTCATAGTATTCTATGATGGTAGTTTGTATTTCTGTGGAGTCAGTGGTGATATTTCCTTTATCATTTTTTATTATGTCTATTTGATTCTTCTGTTTTCTTCTTTATTAGTCTAGCCAGTGGTCTATCTATTTTGTTAATTTTTAAAAAAATAAACAAGCTCCTGGATTCGTTGCTTTTTTGGAGGGTTTTTTGTGTCTCTACCTCCTTCAATTCTTCTCTGATCTTTGTTATTTATTGTCTTCTGCTAGCTTTTGGTTTACTTTCCTCTCACTTCTCTAGCTCTTTTAACTGTGATGTTAGGGTGTCAATTTGAGATCTTTATAACTTTCTGATGTGGGCATTTAGTGCTATAAATTTCCCTCTTAATACTGCTTTAGCTGTGTCTCAGAGATTTTGGTACATAGTCTCTTTGTTCTCATTGGTTTCAAAAAAATTCTTTATTTCTGCCTTAATTTCATTACCCAGAAGTCATTCAGGAGCAGAATGTTTAATTTCCATTAAATTGGGTGGTTTTGAGTGAGTTTCTTAATCCTGAATTCTAACTTTATTGCACTGAGAGACTGTTTATGCTGAGGAGTGTTTTATTTCCAGTTATGTGGTTGATTTTAGAATAAGTGCCATGTGGCATTGAGAATAATTTACATTCTGTTGACTTGGGGTAGAGAGCTCTGTAGACATCTAGTAGGTACACTTGATTCAGAGCTGAGCTCAAATCCTGAATAGGCTTGTTAATTTTCTGTCTCATCGATCTGTCTAATACTGACAGTGGGATGTTAAAGTCTTCCACTATTATTGTGTGGGAGTCTGAGTCACTTAGTAGGTCTCTAAGAACTTGTTTTATGAATCTGGGTGCTCCTGTATTAGGTGCATATATATTCAGAATAGTTAGCTCTTCTTGTTGAATTGTTCCCTTTATCATTATGTAATGCCCTTATCTTTTTTAACTTTGTTGGTTTAAAGTCAGTTTTGTCAGATACTAGGGTTGCAACCTGTGCTTTTTTTTTCTTTCCATTTGCTTGGTAAATTTTCCTCCATCACTTTATTTTGAGCCCTATGTCTTTTTGTACATAAGATGGGTCTCCTGAATACAGCACACTGATGGGTCTTGACTCCTTATCCAATTTGCCAGTTTGTTTCTTTTAATTGGGGCATTTAGCCCATTTACATTTTTTTTTGTAATTATTATACTTTAAGTTCTGGGGTACATGTGCAGAACATGCAGGCTCGTTACACAGTTATACATGTGCCATGGTGGTTGGCTGCATCCATCACCCTGTCATCTACATTAAGTATTTCTTCTAATGCTATCCCTCCCTTAGACCCCCACCCACTGACAGGTCCCGGTGTGTGATGTTTCCCTCCCTGTGTCCTTGTGTTCTCATTGCTCAACTCCCACTTGTAAGTGAGAATATGCAGTGTTTGGTTTTCTGTTCCCGGTGTTAGTTTGCTGAGAATGATGGCTTCCAGCTTCCTCCATGTTCCTGCAAAGGACATGAACTCACCATTTTGATGGCTGCATAGTATTCCATGGTATATATGTGTCACATTTTCTTTATTCAGTCTATCATTGATAGGCATTTGGGTTGGTTCCAAGTCTTCACTATTCTGAACAGTGCTGCAATAAACATATGTGTGCATGTGTCTTTATAACAGAACAATTTATAATTCTTTGGGTATATACCCAGTAATGAGATTGCTGGGTCAAATGGTATTTCTAGTTCTAGATCCCTGAGGAATTGCCACACTGTCTTCCACAATGTTGAACTAAGTTATACTCCCACCAACAGTATAAAAGCATTACTATTTGTCCACATCCTCTCCAGCATCTGTTGTCTCCTGACTTTTTAATGATCATCATTCTAACTGGATTGAGATGGCATATCATGGTGGTTTTGATTTGCATTTCTCTACTGACCAGTGATGATGGGCTTTTTTTCAAATGTTTGTTGGCTGTCTCCTTTTGAGAACTGTCTGTTCATATCCTTTGCTCACTTTTTGATGGGGTTGTTTTCTTGTAAATTTGTTAAAGTTCTTTGTAGATTATGGATATTAGCCCTTTGTCAGATGGGTAGATTGCAAAAATTGTCTCCCATTCTATAGGTTGCCTGTTCACTCTGATGATAGTTTCTTTTGCTGTGTAGAAGCTCTTTAGTTTAATTAGATCCCATTTGTCTAATTTTAGCCCATTTCCATTTAAGGTTAGTATTGTTATGTGTGAATTTTATCCTGTCATCATGGTGCTATTTGGTTATTTTATGCACTAGTTAATGCAGTTTCTTCATAGTGTCATTGGTCTTTGTATTTTGGGTTTTATTTTTGTTGTTGTTGTTGTTGTTGTTGTTGTTGTTTTTTCCCAATGGCTGGTACTAGATTTTCCTTTCCACATTTAGTGCTTCTTTCAGGAGCTCTTACAGGGCAGGCCTGGTGGTAATAAAATCCCACAGCATTTGCTTGTCTGGAAAGGATTTTCTTTTTCCTTTGCTTATGACGCTTAGTTTGGCTGGGTGTAAAATTCTATGTTGAAAATTCTTTTTTTTAAGAACGTTGAATATTGGCTCCCAATCTCTTCTGGCTTGTAGAGTTTTTGCCAAGAGGTCTGCTGTTAGTTTGATGAGCTTCCTTTTGTAGATGACCTGGCCTTTCTCTTTGGCTGCCCTTAACAATTTTTCCTTCACTTCGACCTTTGAGAATCTGATGATTATGTGTCTTGGGGTTGATGTTTTCATGGAGTGTCTTAATGGTGTTCTAAGTATTTCCTGAGTTTGCATGTTGGCCTGTCTTGCTAGCTTGGGGAAGTTCTCTTGGATGATATCCTGAAGTGTGTTTTCCAGCTTGTTTCCATTCTCCCCATCTCCTTCTGGTACTCCAGTCAATCACAGGTTCAGTCTTTTTATAAAGTCCCATATTTCTTGGAGAGTTTCTTCATTGATTTTCATTATTTTTCCCTCTATTCTTGTCTGCATGTCTTATTTCAGCAAGCTGATTTTCAAACTCTGATATCCTTTTTTCCACTTAGTAAATTTAGCTGCTGATTCTTGTGTATACTTCACAAAGTTCTCGTGTTGTGTTTTTCAGCTCCGCTTATGTTCCTCTCTAAACTGGTTATTCTAATTAGCAATTCCTCTAGCCTTTTATCAAGGTTTCTTTGCATTTGGCTACAACATGCTCCTTTAGCTCATCATAGTTTTTTATTACTCATCTTCTGAAGCCTACTTCCATCAATTCATCCATCTCATCCTCCATCCAGTGTTGTACCCTTGATGGAGAGAGGTTGTGATCATTTGGAGAAGAGGCACTCTGGCCCTTTGGGTTTTAAGCATTTTTTTGTTGTTGATTCCTTCTTATCTTTGTGAGTTTGTCTAGTTTCGGTCTTTGAGGCTACTGACCCTTGAATGGGCTGTTTTTTTTTTTTTGGGGGGGGGGTGCTGTTTGTTGTTGTTGATGATGCTGTTGTTGCTTTCTGCTTGCTTTTCTTTCAATAGCCAGGTCCCTTTTCTGTAGGGCTGCTGCAGTTTTCTGAGGGTTTGCTTCAGGCCTTATTCATCTAATTTTCTCCCATGCCTGGAGATGTCACTCAAAGAGGATAAAGAGCAGAAAAGATGGGTGCTTTCTCCTTCTTCTGGGACCTCTGACCTCAAGGGGCACCAACCTGATGCCAGTAGGATCACTCCTGTATAGGGTATATGACAACCCCTATTGGAGGGTCACTCAGTTGGGTGGAATGGGGAGCAGGACCCATTTAGTAAAGCCCTTTGTCCCTTGGTGGAGAGAGTGTATTTTGCTGAGGCGAAACCCATGTGTCTGGGTTGCCTGGATTCCTCAGAACTACCAGAAGGAGCAGCTAAGTTTGCTGGTCCATAGAGACTGTGGCCACCCTTCCTCTCTGTGGGCTCAAGCCCTTGGGAGATCCAAATTGTCCCTTATCTTCTGGCTGGAGTTATTGGAGATCCCAAAGGGAAGACCTGCCCACTCAGAAAGGATGGGTCAGGGTTAGACCTGAAGAGGTACTCTGGCTACCAACTGCCACAGCTGGTGTGTTGCACTGTGGGGACAAGTCTTGGGACCCAAGCTGTCCAGCCTTCCTGGCTCCAGCAGGGGAAAAGCCAGGCTGGAGTTCTAGAAATGAATGCCACCCTTCCCTGGACCAGGGAACTTAGCGTGTCAGGCAGTGTGAGTCCCAGTACAGCTAGTGCTCGACTTACAACCACGATTGGTTCCAACAGACCGGTCGTATCACTATTTGGTTGTAAGTTGAGTAGGCTATATGCACGCGGAGATGGTAGTGCTGCTGGAAGCTGGTCCGTACTGTGGTACGCCCAGCTGGGCAACGTTTGCGTTGCCAGACGTGGAGCAGTCGTGGCTAGCAATTGTGGTCGTAAAGTCGAATGGTCATAAGTTGCATAGGTCGTAAGTTAATCAATACCTGTACTGGCTGTTGCCCCTCCCCCAAGGAGATCAAATGGCTTAGACAGCAGGCAAAAGGCAGCCTATGCTGGATGACCTGCCCCACACCCCAGGAATTTGGTAGGCTTAATCAGATTCCAGCTGAGAGGCTGTAGGAATCTGTGCATTCTGGGGTGGGACATTAGGCCTGGCGGTGTGGGTTTGCCAGTGGGAACTTCTGATCCATGAGTTACACAGTTCTGTGGAAAAGGCAAAGTTTCCCCAGCTGGGTAGTGAGGACACTCACTGCCTCCCTTGGCTGCGCGGGAGGGAGTTCCCCTTCCCCGTGTGGCTCTCAGGTTGGCTGCCAGACCACATTGCTCTTCCTTCTCTCTGTGAGTCTCTCCAGCCTTCTAATCAATTTTGGTGAGAGAACCAGGATATCTTTCAATTTTTTTAAAAAAAATATCTGGCAGACTTAGAGAATGCTGAATAATATGACATGTGAAGTTACACCTGCCCCAACTTTAAAATGCTTTAAATTATACCAGTAACAAAGGCATACTAAAGTTATATCCGAGGAGAAGTAGATGAGAGAAAAAGGGAAACCCAAAACAGCTCCCATTTCAATACTTCCCTTCATATCTAATATTCCTTGTGCATCTACAGCCAAACAGTATGCCCTGCAACAGAGCCAAGAACCAAAGCATGCCAATCAACACACAGGACAACAGAGTACATTTCATTTCTATTAATATACGGAAAACACTGTGCAGTTTCTACTTCCACAGCACAGAATAACACAATCCAAATCCCATAAAAGGGAATGGGGATGGGAATATGGACATAATCTTCTCTATTAAAAAAAAGAAGAAAAAAAAGTTTCTTCTCCCTTCATCTAGATTGTATCACTTATGCTTCCCATTCACCCGTTAGAATACTTGGCTGATTACTAAAGAACATTATCATTACAGAAACTTTCTCTAATATTTAAAAACTTTGTCTTCTTTTTCTGATTACTCAAGTAACATGTCCATCATGAAAAATAAAGCCTAAAGATTAGGTCGCCTCCTAAAACCGTAAAAAAGCCCTAGAAGAAAACCTAGGCAATACCATTGAGGACACAGGCATGGGCAAAGACTTCATGACTAAAACACTAAGAGCAATGGCAACAAAAGCCAAAACTGACAAATGAGATCTAATTAAACTACAGAGCTTCTGCACAGCCAAAGAAACTATCATGAGCGTGAACAGGCAACCTACAGAATGGGAGACAATTTTTGCGATCTACCCATCTGACAAAGGGCTAATATCCAGAATCTACAAAGAACTTAAACAAATTTACAAGAAAATAACAAGCAACCCCATCAAAAAGTGGGTGAAGGATATGAACAGACACTTCTCAAATAAAGACATTTACATGTCCAACAAACATGAAAAAAAGCTCATCATCACGGGTCATTAGAGAAATACAAATCAAAACCACAATGAGATACCATCTCACGCCAGTTAGAATGATGACCATTAAAAAGTCAGGAGATAACAGATGCTAGAAAGGATGTGGAAAAATAGGAATGCTTTTACACTGCTAGTGGGAGTGTAAATTAGTTCAACCACTGTGGAAGACAGTGTGGTGATTCCTCAGGGATCTAGAACTAGAAATACCATTTGACCCAGCAATCCCATTACTGGGTATATACCTAAAGGATTATAAATCATTCTACTATAAAGACACATACACATGTATGTCTACTGCAGCACTGTTTACAATAGCAAAGACTTGGAACCAACTCAAATGCCCATCAATGATATATTGGATAAATAAAAAGTGGCACATATACACCATGGAATACAATGTAGCCATCAAAAATGATGAGTTCATGTCCTTTGCAGGGACATGGATGAAGCTGGAAAACATTATCCTTAGCAAACTAACACAGCAACAGAAAACCAAACACTGTATGTTCTCACTCATAAGTGGAAGTTGAAAATGAGAAGATATAGACACAGGGAGGAGAACATCATACACCGGGGCCTGTCGGTGGGTAGGGAATAGGGGAGGGATAGCATTAGGAGAAATACCTAATGTAGGTGACAGGTTGATAAGTGCATTAAACTACCATGGCATGTGTATACCTATGTAACAAACCTGCACTTTCTACATATGTATCTCAGAACTTAAAGTGTAAACAACAACGAAAAAGATAAGGTCACCTATAAGCTCATTATCCAATCAATATTTTTACTGACACTGGGCTAGGCGCTAAGCTACATCTTCTACAGACACTGGTATGAAAGACATGATACCTTCTCTCGTAATCAGTCCAATGGGAGATGGGAAGAATAAAAACAAAAAAACTCTTGGCCAGGCTCAGTGGCTTACACCTGTAATGTCAGTACTTTGGGAGGCCAAGGCAGGTGGATCATGAGGTCAGGAGTTCAAGACTAGCCTGGCCAAGATGGTGAAACCCCATCTCTACTAAAAACTACAGAAATTAGCCAGGCACAGTGGTGTGCACCTGTAATCCCCGCTACGTGGGAGGCTAAGGCAGGAGAATTGCTTGAACCCGGGCAGCAGAGGTTACAGTGAGCCAAGATCGTGCCACTGCACTCCAGCCTGAGCAACAGAGTGAGACTCTATCTCAAAAAAAGAAAAAGAAAAGGGAAAAAAAAAAAAAACTCTTTACAATTAGTAAATGCAGATAACAGGATTCGGGACACGCTACTCCAAAATATGGCACCTTGGCATTTTGGATAATTTAAGATGAAGGAATCTGAGAAAACTGCAGAGATAGGAAGGTCATCATCAGCTTCTCCCATGCTTTTCCCCTGAAATATATCATAGAACTTAGAAAGGATTTTTTGACCTCTCCTGAAGCAGTCATAAGACCCTTATGTGAGAGGTGTCTTTCCTATACCTGAAGGAAAAGAACATCCTTATTTCTGAAGATAAAGAGTCACAGAGATCTGAACAAACACAGCTTGCTAAATTTCCCCCAGTTTATTACCATTATACCCCCTTTGTCCTGTCATAGTTCTCCATGATTGTCCAACGCTTCATCAAACCTAGCATAAAACTACACAAGTTCAACCATTTATTCGGGTCTTTATATTCTTATGGAGGCTCCCATATCACATAAAATTTATTAAATAAATGTGTATGTTTTTCTCTTGTTAATGTGTCTTTTGTTACAGGGACCTCAGCCATAAACCTAGGATTAGTGAGAAAGAGATATCTTTCCTCCCCTACATAGATCTGTTGATAAAGAAGCAAACATAGTGAAAAAGAGTAACACAGGACACCCATCAACAACTAACATATCTACTTCCTATATATTTTCTATGCTTGTTAAAAAACATAATTCAGATCTAACTTATAATTTTATATCCCAACTTTTTTCACTTAACATTGCATCAGAAGCAGGCATACTCCCATGTTGTTAATAACATTATAAGCAAATTAAATCAGAAGTGGTATTACTTTTTGTACACACAACAGTTTCCTTAGTCATTCTCTCATTTTTAGACATTTACACAGTTTCTGATTTTATATATGTTTGACAGTAAGTAATGCTTTGTCCTTACTCTAATTATTTTCTAGTAAAGGTTCCTGAAAGTGAAATTTCAGGAATACAAAGAACATGACATGGGCCAGCACTCCTGACATGCACTGGCTCTGGTAGTTTCTATACTACAACCTACCCTACCCAAGTAGGAAGATTTTGTAACATATTTCCTAATATTTCATAATATTTAGTAAGTGAAAATGGTTTCTCTATTTTAAACTTACATTCTTTTTTTTCAGTAAAATTAAAGATATGAAAAATCCTTATTAGCCATTTATATTTTCCGTTAAGTGTTTTTGATTCATTTTTTCTCCATTTATCAACTCATCATAGTCTCATAGTCTCTTTTATAGGATGTTAAGCGAAACTAAATTTGGCCTGAGAAAGCCTCCAGACTCACAAACTGGAGTTCTTAGGAATAAACCACAACCCACCTTTGTAGGTAAACAAGCTGAAAACCTAGCTTAGGAGTATGCGTCTGTAACAATAGCTGGGTCTCAGCCAATCCCAGCAGCCATACCTTAACCATTTTCAGAAAAGTGGGCTAGCCTTACTAGAGACAACTTAAAATTAAGATGGCCACAATGGGGAAGTTTTAATTGGGATAACATTATTTATTTGAAAGGTATATTAGAAAAAAAAAAAACGAAAAACCCACAAAAACAATGGGCTGTATTATTTAACGGATACACAGAGCAACTACAAGGCTAAATAAATTTAAAACTGCCTCATTAAAAGATTCTTTGCAAGAAAAACAAAACAAAACAAAACAAAAAGCTTAAGCAACAGATGGAAGAGGACTGTACTCTGCATGAACTAACTCCAACCATTCCGTCTTTATCCAACTCTACCTAAATACTCTGAGTGTCCGGTAACCTTTTTGCTGAATTACCCTTTCACCCTGAAGATGATGATAAGAGAAGTTAGATGCTGAACAAAGTAAGATCCTCTGCTAAGCCAGGCCTTTCTGCCATAACCTTTACTCATGGTTTAAGCTCAAAGCCATGGTAAAGGACTTCCTTCACCCATGGGAAAATCCTCCAAACTTTACTAAGGAATTTAGAATCCTCAGAGGAGCTTATAATCCAGGACTCCCTGACCTTTGCCAGTTTACTCACATGATATTAGGGCTTTACGAAGAAGCGTGAAAATGAATCACAGGGGCAGAATGGGATAAATGTGAGGAAGGTATTAAAGAACCCTCCAAAACCTCCTCATGAGGAGGGCCAAAACGAGCTAGAAAAATTGCTGAAAACCATCAGATTCTTCTACAAAAAAAATTGATTGGTCCATCACACAATCTTGCAGGCAAGAAGGATGACCCAGTTTCAGATTACAGAATTCACTTAGAAACATCATTTGTGAAACACTCTGGGCTCAAAATACAACAAGGAGTATTTCCTACAGGGACTAAAACAGCATTAACTGCTGTATTTAAAAATGCATTCTGTCCTGCTTAATTAAAAAACATAAACAGGGATGGGAAATTACAAATATGACTAAATTGGTGACCTTAGCTGAATATTTTGAGAGGACTCTAGAGCAAGAAAAAACCCAAAAAGCTAATACGCTTATGTCACTCCAACTACAACAGTTACCAAGACTAAAGGGATTTTCTCATTTTTATTTTAAGCCTAGAGGTCCTACAACAAGAATTCTTTACCTGAAGGTGTCTGCCTTCATAGCCAACAACCAGTACACTGGAAAAGAGATTGTCGAGCTTTATATCCCTCCACCAATAGGCCTCCTTTTAGACCACTAGAGAGAGCCCAAGAGATTTTAACTCTCATGATGATAATCAACACTGAAGAGGTTCTAAGGTATTCTCCAGTGAACTGTTCCTAATAATACCATTGAGTAAACATAAAGAAATAAGTTAAAGTAAGTGGAGAGTCTTGTACAATCCTGGTGGATACTAGAGTCACCTCATCTACCATAAATCCTACTTTAATATATCAACAAACCCCTCAGAGTAAAAAAGTCATTTCTGTGCTGGAGTTTTGAATCATGCTCAAGAAGTTCCCATATCTGAACCTGTCCAATTGACTCTGGGGTCAGTTATTTAAAAACATATATTTTTACCATGTGATAATGCTCCAGAAAATTTGCGAGGGCAAGACTTACTTTCAAAGCCAAAAGAGCATATAAAATTCTCCTCTGGTTGGGTGTGATGGCAGATGTCTGTAATCCCAGCACTTTGGGAGGCTGAGGTGGAAGGATTGCTTGAGGCAGTGAGTTCAAGATCAGCCTGGGCAACATAAAAAGACTTTGTCTCAACTAGAAAAAAAAATGTTCAGAGGGAGAGTAATGTTAAGAGTTTCCTGACTCTCCTAAACCAGAAATATGCTCTCTACAGGCCGAAACTGGTTAAGTTTGAAATTCAGGCTTATAATAATCCTGACCTCTTTAAAACACAGAATGCTTATGGGTGTCTTCCTCAACTGATATAGGAAGGATTAAAAGCATGGAACTTATAAAAGTTCAAGTAGATCATTCTAAAACTTGGCCTAAATTACCCCAATATCCACTAAAATCCAAAGCAATTCAAGGGCTCTCACCAAGTGTAGAAGATTTAATTAAACAAGGACTTGCAATTCTGTATTCCAGTCCTTGTGACAGGAAGGACTGGAAAAAAAATCAATGAATGAGGTTGAAGATTTGTTCAAAATTTATAGAAAATTAACAAAATTATAATACTAAGTTTTGCTGTAGTAATAAATCCTAATACTTTTATTATCTAATGGACTTGCTGATTCAAAGTGGTTCAAATAATAGACCTCTACTCAGCCTTTTTTAGCATTCTAATTCATAAAGAGAGTTAACCCTTGTTTGCTTTCATTGGAAAAGTCAGCAGAACACCTAGACTGTAATGGGTTTATTGAAGACTCTTCATATTTTTCCCAGATATTGGCTCAGGACTTTGTAACCCTACAGTTTCCTGGAATATTACTCTTATTCAGTATGTAGATGTAAAGATCTCTGAAACTGACTAAAGATCTCTGAAATTGACTGAATTTATTTTATAGCAACTAGCATAAAGGTCACAAAGTTTCAGTGAAAAAACTGCAGTGTTCAGAACAAAAAGTTTACTTTTGGGACATGACTTCACTGTTAAAAGGATTTTGTTCTTGCTGTGAGAATAAAAACTATTTAAGTTTTCCTTAGCCTGCAACCAAAAGACATTAAGAGATTTTCTTGGTCTTGCAGGATATTGCCAGGTCACAAATTTTTCCTTAATGGCCTCATCATTGTATGAACTCATTAGGAAGGGAATACCAGAGTCTTTATTTTGGGAAGATTGTCATGGGTAGGCCTTTAGCCAAATGAAATTGGCCTTCAAACAGCCTACAGCTTTAGGACTTCCCAATTATACTAAATATTTTACCTTGTTTGTCCATGAACATAACAATCAGGCATTAGAAGTTCTTACCCAAGAACATGGGGGCAAAATAGGCCCATTGCATATTATACCCTGTAACTAAACTCAGCAGCTAAGGCATAGCCTAATTGTGAAAAGCAGTAGCAGCAGCAGCCATGTTGGCAGAAGCCTACTCTGAGCTGACTTTAGGGAATGAACTTAATTTGCAAGTCCCACATGCTGTGGAAAGTCTATTAATTCCAACCAAACTCAGCATTTTTCAGCAATTAAACTAACATCTGAAGAAAATTCTTCTCCTATCTCCTTCCAATCTCCATCTAAAATGCTACTACTTAATCCTGCTATTCTATTCTCTCTGCCTGATAATGGTGAAGACCACAACTTCGTTAAGTGTAGTATCAGAAATAGTGGCCCCTTGCGTTGATTCAAATACTCTGTTGGATAATCCTGCACTAATACTTTTTTGTTCAGGGGTCCCATGCTGAAAACTAAGCAGGAAAATATCAGGCAGGCTATGTTCTTATCACCCAAAATGAGCTAACAGAGAAGGAAACTCTTCCTCAATTTAAGTCAGCCCAAACTCTGGAGCTTTCTGCTCTCCCCAGAGCTTGTTTGAATAGCTAAAGGCAAGTCAGTAAATACTTATACAGACAGTAGACATGCTTTTAAAGTAGTACACAATTTGAGCATGTTATGGAAACAAGAGTTTCTCACTTCTTGTGGAACCCCCATCAAAAATGGACTCCAGGGAGATAAATTCCTTTCTGCTATCCTGTTACTATTACAGATTGCCATTAAGATAAAAGCTCATACTTGTAAAACTGCACCTAAATATCAAGGAATGTCCTAGCAGATTTTTATGCTAAATCAGCTAGTGCTGAACCTGTTAGACTGTGTAATTTGAATAACTCTATAAGACTGATCCAAGTCTACTCTCTTATGATGACCTATTTAATGAACATGACAATTAATCTTATTTTGGAAAAACAAAATTGGTATCTAAATGGATATAAATTTGATGTTAAGGGTAGACTCACAGTGGGCCTTCGTAAGTCTTTGAAGCTTCCATTGTTAAAAGTCCTGTACTCCATAACTCATTATGGAATGGACAGACTTAGGGTGACTATTCCCAAATTGCTAAAATAGTTTACAATCTATGCCTGGGCTGTCAAACTCATAATCGAGGGAAAACAATCAAGACTTCAGGTGGCATATTTCCACCACCTGATGGATCATTTCAATATTTACAGATGGAGTTCATTCAGCTGCCACCCTCACTGGAGTATCAGTACATTCTTGTAATAGTCTGTATGTTTTCTAATTAGGTAAAGGCTCTCCCAAGTAGAAAAGCTGCTGCAGTCACAGTAGCAAAGAAATTATTAGAAAATGTATTTCCTGGCCAGGTATGGTGGTTCATGCCTGTAATCTCAGTACTTTGGGAGGCTGAGGCAGGCAGATCACAAGGTCAGGAGTTCAAGACCAGCCTGACCAAGATGGTGAAACCCCATCTCTACTAAAAATACAAAAATTAGCTGGGTGTAGTGACTTGTGCCTGCAAGCCCAGCTACTCAGGAGGCTGAGGCAGGAGAATTGCTTAAACCTGGGAGGCAGAGGTTGCAGTAAGCTGATATTGCACCACTGCACTCCAGTCTGGATAACAGCATGAGATTCCATCTGGGGGAAAAAAAAAAGAAAGAAAGAAAATGTATTTCCTTTATGGGATATCCCTGAAGATAAATCTCCAGTGATAGGGAATCTCACTTTACCGGCTTAAGTTATGGAGCAGTTAAATAAGGTACTACAAGCACAACAATCTCAGCCAATTCCAGCAGCCATACCTCAATGAGTCACAGGCAGTCAACTATTCAAAACAAGTTAAAATAAGGAAATGGCTGAGCTCTAACCAATCCTGCTGTTTCTGTACCTCACTTCTATTTTCTGTACATCACTTTCCTTTTCCTATTCTCAAATCTTATTGACCATGCAGCAGCCCTGAAGTCTCAATCTGTTTTGATTCTGGGGGCTGTTTAACTCATGAATCATTTTTTTTTCTTTTTTCTTGCTCAATTAAGAGCAAATTTAATTTGTTTAAAGTTCTTCTTTTAACATAGGGTCACTGAATGGATTAAATAATGCAATCCATAAAATGCACTTAGTATAGTACTTGGAAAATGGTAATAAAAACTAATACTTTTGGATGCTTTTTTTTTGTAGAAAGTGATTTATTTAAAGAGAGAGAGAAACAGGAGGAGAGAGAAAGAAACAGCTAACTCTCACACTGAGTCAGAGAATCCAGAAAGATGGAATCCAGGACAGAAAAGCAGCTTTCACACTGAGTGGAAGGGAATAGAGGGAGATGGAGTTTTGAATGCTTATTACATGGTTTGATTATATATCTATTTGGAATTTACTTTGAAATACAGTAAAATATGAGGATCGAAACTGACTTTTTTTTACTTTTCATATAACTATTATAACCCAGATGTGCTAATAATCTCCAGAATCCAATCTTCCTGATACTATTGGATCCTGTTCTCCCTGTTAGCTGTGGCTGAGCCCATTGTTGTCCAGTTACAGACTAAATTTCCTGACCTTTCATGTAGGTAGATATGGCCACATAATCATGTACTCATTAGCATAATGTGAATGCATAAGTATTTGCAACTTTAGTGTCATATGCTTAACAGAAAACTCCCTTACTCCACATTTCTTCTCTTTCCTTTTTATCACAAGCTACAATGCAGGTGGGCTAGAAACCTAGCTTCAATAACTGAGAAGGACAATGTACCAGGGGATGACAGAATAACTAAATGGAAGGACTCCAGATCCTTGAATGAGCTTATGAATTACAGCTACATTGCAATCCTAGAGCAACTAGACTCTTAAATGAAAAGATAAAACTCTCATATATGCTATTGTGTGTATATGTACAGTGGATAGGACATTTGGTTAACATAGTAACAAAATAATGGAGCCCAATTTGTTGAGCAAATTTCCCATATTCCAATTATTTCTGATATTATTGAAATTCATATACAAACACAATGCCTACATGTGCACATACCAGGGTCTTTTTCAAGCTAATATATTTTATCTGTTTTTTTTCCTTCTAGTCTTACAGCATCACCATAATGTTTGAATAAGTATATTGATAAATATCACTTAAATATCTGATAGATAGCCCTCTTTCATTATCCATCTTTTTCAAAATTTTATTCCTTTTCTTCCCAATAAATTCTTCATAAGTTTCAGAAACATTCAGTAAAGTTAGAACAGGTTAGAGCATGTGATATTGTGATATAATAATTTTAAATACAGTGAGTTCCAAATTTCTCTTCAAAGAATCAAGATGTCAGTATGCTCCACTCTCTTGTTCTTTGTTCTCCATTTTAGAGTTTAACTTCTTTGTTCTCTTTGCTCCTTTGTCCCTAGTTTCAGTAAACAACCTTCTTGCCAGTTCTACAAACCAAATTCAATAGCACATAAAAAAGTTTATCCTTCACGATCAAGTTGGCTTCATTCAAGGGATGCAAAGCTGGTTCAACATCCGCAAATCTATAAATGTATTCCATCACATAAACAGAATCAAAGACAAAAACCACATGATTATCTTAATAGATGCAGAGAAAGCCTTTGACAAAATTCAACAGCCCTTTATGCTAAAAACTCTCAATGAACTAGGTACAGATGAATCACATCTCAAAATAATAAGAGCTTTTTTTGACAAATCCACAGCCAATATCATACTGAATGGGCAAAAGCTGGAAGCAAACCCTTTAAAAACTGACACGAGACAAAGATGCCCTCTCTCACCACTCCTATTCAATATACTTTTGGAAGTTCTGGCTAGGGCCATCAGGCAAGAGAAAGAAATAAAGGTATTCAAATAGTAAGAAAGGAAGTCAAATTGTCCCTGTTTGCAGATGACGTGATTGTATAATTAGAAAACCTCATCGTCTCAGCCCCAAATCTCCTTAAGCTGATAAGAAACTTTAGCAAAGTCTCAGGATACAAAATCAATGTGCAAAAATCACAAGCATTCCTATACACCAATAATAGACAAACAGAGAACCAAATCTCAAGTGAACTCCCATTAACAATTGCTACAAAGAAAATAAAATACCTAGGAATACAACTAACAAGGAAAGGAAAGGACCTCTTCAAAGAGAACTACAAACCACTGCTCAAGGGAATAAGAGATGACACAAACCAATAGAAAAACATTCCATGCTCATGGTTAGGAACAATCAATATTGTGAAAATGGCCATACTGCCCAAAGTAATTTATAGATTCAATGCTATCCCCATTAAGCTACCAATGACTTTCTTCACAGAATTTGGAAAAAAACCACCTTAAACTTCATATGGAACCAAAAGAGAGCCCACATAGTCAAGATAATCCTAAGCAAAAAGAAAAAAAAATCAAAACAAAACGAAAAAACAAAGCTAGAGGCATCAAACTACCTGATTTCAAACTATATTACAAGGCTACTATAATAAATACAGCATGGTACTGGTACCAAAACAAAGATATTGACCAATGGAACAGAACAGAGGCCTCAGAAGGAACACACAACTACAACCATCTGATCTTTGACAAACCTGACAAAAACAAGCAATAGGGAAAGGACTCTCTATTTAATAAATGGTGTTGGGAAAACTGGATAGTCATGTGCAGAAAGCTGAAACTGGATCCCTTCCTTACACCTTATACAAAAGTTAACTCAAGATGAATTAAAGATTTAAACATGAGGTCTAACATCATAAAAACTCTAGAAGAAAACCTAGGCAATACCATTCAGGACATAGGCATGGGCAAGGACTTCATCACTAAAACACCAAAAACAATGGCAACAAAAGCCAAAACAGACAGATGGGATCTAATTAAACTTAAGAGCTTCTGCACAGCAAAAGAAACTATGAATAGAGTGAACTGGCAACCAACAGAATGGAAAAAAAAAATTTGCAATCTAATCTATGGAGAACTTAAACAAATTTACAAGAGAAAAACAACCCCATTAAAAAGTGGGCAAAGTATATGAACACTTTTCAAAAGAAGACATTTATGCAGCCAACAAACATGAAAAAATGTTCAACATCACTGGTCATTAGAGAAATACAAATCAAAACCACATTGAGATACCATCTCATGCCAGTTAGAATGGCGATCATTAAAAAATCAGGAGACCACAGGTGATGGACAGGATGTGGAAAAATAGGAATTCTTTTACACTGTTGGTGGGAGTATAAATTAATTCAACCATTGCGGAAGACAGTGCAGCGATTCCTCGAGGATCTAGAAATAGAAATACCATTTGACCCAGCAATCCCATTACTGGGTATATACCCAAAGGATTATAAATCATTCTACTATAAAGATACATGCACACATATGTTCATTGCGGCACTGTTTACAATAGCAAAGACTTGGAACCAACCCAAATGCCCATCAATGATAGACTAGACAAAGAAAATGTGGCACATATACACCATGGAATACTATGCAGCCATAAAAAAGAACAAGTTCATATCCTTTTGCAGGGATATAGACGAAGCTGGAAATCATTCTCAGCAAACACAAGAACATAAGACCAAACACTGCATGTTCTCACCCATAAGTCGGAGTTGAACAATGAGAACACATGGACATAGGGAGGGGAACATCATACACCGGGACTGTCAGAGTGTGAGAGGCTAGGGGAGGGATAGCAGGAGGTAGGGGTATTGGGGAGGGATAGCATTAGGAGAAATACCTAATGTAGATGACGGGGCGACAGAGGCAGCAAACCACCACCATGGCATGTGTATACCTATGTAACGAATCTGCATGATCTGCACATGTACCCCAGAAATTAAAGTATAATAAATAAAACTAAAAAATAAAAAACCTTTCCAGTTCTAATCAGTAGCTCACAACTGTTCCCCTGGTTACCTACACCTATTCCTCTCATCAAAACTGCACGTCCCACTCACACATCCCCCCTCCTAATCCACATATTTAGAGTCCCGGCTCACCCTGGTCACCTGTTCTGACTTGAGGCACCTTTTGTTACCTGTTCCATAACTGTCTTTCCCAGTGAAACTGTTCACCGCACCACTCCGGCTCATACTCCTGCTCTCTTTAAAATAGTCAATCAGAAATAGCTTAGACTGTGCGGTCCAACCCCAGCCAATAGGGGAAAAACACAGCAGTAAGGGTGACCTGTGTCATGAATAAAAACTCCTTCCCCTCCCCTGTTCAGGTATGCCCTCACTATTGCTCCATCCATGACATGTACCCTTCTTCAGAAGTAAAAATTGCCTTGCTGAGAAAATTTATATTCAAGTGTTATTTCTTTTGTGGCACCGAAAAATAAGTATATCATTAAATATCACTTAAATATCTGACAAAGATAGCCCTCTCTCATTATCCATCTTTTTGAAAATTTTATTGCTTTTCTTCCCAATAAATTCTTCATAAGTTTCAGAAACATTCAGTAAAGTTAGAACAGGTTAGAGCATGTGATATTGTGATATAATAAGAAATACGTATTAAGTTTTAACTCCCAATTTCTGGCACAGAGCTCCTAAAGCCCTTGTAATTTTCTGAGTGACGGAGTGGCAGGAGAATCTTTTGTTAAAATATTTTGTCTTAGTCTATGATCTCTAACACAAGATCTTTTAAGACCCTTGGAATCTCTGGAGTGATGAGTACATTTTGTATGCTAATGAGATAACTAGTGGCTGGTGGCCCCTAGAACTTCAGGATAGGGGCTGGTACAGAATGACTTCAGGATAGTTTGCAGGCATAATTAGAGGATTGGAACTTTCAGTCCCACCCCTGACATCTGGGGAGGGGAAAGAGGATGGAGATTCAGTCAATCACCAATGGCCAGTGATTTACTCAACCAAGCCTGCATGCTGAAACCTCTATAAAACCCCTGAAATAATGGGGTTTGGAAACCTTGCAGGTCAGTGAGCACATGGTGGTGCTGAGAGAGTGGCATGGCTGGCATGTTGTGTACTCCACCCTACAGACCTTTCCCTATGCATCTCTTTCTGTATCCTTTATAACAAATCATTAATTTAAGTAAACTGTTTTTATGAATTACATGAGCCGTCTAGAAAATTATCAAAAGTAAGCAGAGGGTCACAAGAATCCCCCATTTATGGCTGAGAAGTACAGGAAGCATTGTAGGAGTCTTGTGAGGCTGACATCTGAAGTGGGAACAGTCTTGTGGGACTGAGCCCTTATGATACTCACTCCAAATACTTCCAGAATTGAACTGAATTCTAGGACATCCAGCTAGTACTGGAGATTGGGTTTGTGTGGAGAAAAAACTCCCCACATTTGGTGTCAGCAGTGTTCTATGGGTAGAGGCAGATCATAGACAGCACAAAAATTACACATCTTGTCATTGTTTCTAATAGTTATACATCTTATTTTTATTATTTCTATTATTTATATGTAATATTTATAATAGGTATACACATATTATTTTAAATATTATATTATTTCATAAGGCTGACATTAGGATTTTAAAAATCATCTTAATTTTAATAACTTCTTACACAATTATAAAGTAAAATTAGTCCTGTGCCTACCAAATTTTTATCTGTAATTATTATTCTCTGTGATAACTAAATTTCACTTGCAAAAATAAAGTATTCTTTCTTTTTTCTTTTTGAGATAGAGTTTTGCTCTTGTTGCCCAGGTTGGAGTGCATGGTACGATCTTGGCTCACTGCAACATTCACCTCCTGAGTTCAAGCAATTCTCCTGCTTCAGCCTCCAAAGTAGCTGGGATTACAGGTGCCCAACACCATGCCCAGCTAATTTTTTGTATTTTCAGTGGGAGATGGGGTTTCACCATGTGGGACAGGCTGGTCTCAAACACCTGACCTCAGGTGATCTCCCTGCATTGGCTTCCCAAAGTGCTGAGATTACAGGTGTGAGCCACTGTGCCAGGCCTAATAGTCTTTCGACAAAGGTTAAGTGAGTACCTTCCACTGCCTGAGTGTGCTAGGACTGCAAATAAGCACTCCCACTAGAGATAGGGGGAGGTGATGAATAAAGTACAGTCAGCATAGTAAAAACAATAGTGAAGAAATTCTTCAGGAACAGCACCACCTGAATGGAATTTCCTAAGGCTGTGTTATCTATACTTCTGGGTTCTCCTGCAATTCCTGGTAAAGAAATTGAGTGAAGTAGTTGAGGCACTGCAGGGGAAGGGAGTCTTCTCAATCTTTTTCTCTCAGCCAAATACCCCATAGGCACCCTTCCTGGATAAGTGACAGGTTGAAGATTCTTGCCCAAGGATTGTCCTCTGCTTCTCTCGAAGGACGCTGATGTCTGTGAACTAGCAATTGATCAAGACACCCTCTGCACATGGCTGCTGCTTTGCTGGGGTGTGTGGGAGAAGACCATGAGGTAGGAGTACACGTTCCCTGACAGCAGCAGCTGCTTCGTGTCACTCCAGCATTCTACAGGCAACTAGTTGAACTCACAGCCTGGAATCTGGCATCTCAAGAAACTGGCATTGGGATGGCCCCTGAGGATGAGTACTCTCTGCCCCACTATGTTCATAGAAAGGGCGATGAAGTGGTGGGACCACACAGTGTCCCTTGGGATATTCAGAGGGTTAGAGACAAGACAGAAAACAAAGAAGTTCAGAGAACATTGTGCCTGGTTCCATGTGGAACGTGTCAGGAGGTGACATTGGAACTGGGTTTATAGGCTGGATGGGATCTAGGGAAAGAGGTGCTGGGACTCAGGTTGAGAGCACCATCTGCTTCACCAATTGTCAGAGCAAGTTTAGCTGCTGGGTTTCAGATATGTCAACATGTCAAAGGGAATGAGAACTAGGAGTTTGGGGTAGACACATTCCAATGCTTTTCTAAATAAACAGTATTTTGATAAAATTTTTATGATATCTTTGTGAACTCAAATGACTAATATTTCAATAAGCAATTTAAAAAGAGATTTTTGTCCCCATGACAACAATGTTTTTGGTCCTGTTAAATAAAACTCATCAAAACCTTAAAAAAGAAAAATAAAACACCTTGAATAGGCCATCAGATGAAAAGCACTAAATAAAAGACACTGTGCACTTCAAATAATGTTTGTTTTTCCATGGAACATATCTGAAATTAGAGTCTGAAATATTTTTTGTGACCCCAAAATGTACACAAATGATGTTACATCTCAAGCCTAGATAGGTCTCTTAAGTTTCATATACTTAATATTGAGTCTTGAGTATTGATTTACAGAGAACTTCAAGATATACAAGCCATGGCCAAGAGATTTGCTGATATAAAATATGAGTTATTACTTTTTCTCCAGAAAGGATACAGTAATTTAAAAAGTGCTTTTCTGACCAGCCCACTATGGTGGGCTAGTTTCATAACTACCAGAAATTCTGAAATACCGCAGCAAGACAAAGGATGTCCAATTTTCAAGAAGGTCCTCCTTGAGAACCCTGGAGGAGGGAGTCAAAGTGACTTCACAATTGAGGGTAAGGTCCTGAGGACGCAGTCACTGAAGCCAGCCTCTGACCTGGGGAAACTGGGGAGTACTTCTTAATGGAGGAAGTTAAAAGAGCCCGGCCATTCTCTAGTCTCCAAAACAGTGAAATATGCTTCAAAGCCAGGTTTTATGGTGTTAGCTCACAGATCTATCAGTCTTCAAAGAACAAAATCTCTTCAGCTGGAGTAGAAATAATGGTTTTCAGAAGAGCAGTGGCCTACAGAGTCAGTACTGTCAGCCATGTAGCATAAATCAGAAAGCATCATGGGAGGTGTACGGGGGTAGGTACAGCAGCAACATCATAAACCACCTAAGCCACACTGGAAACAAGGAGTTGGAGACTTTTCCCTCCAAACTTAGCCAACCTGTGCCCCAACTACGCCCCACCCCAGCTCTTTCTCACTGAGTATACCCGCTTGGACCAGAATCAGCAGTATCCCACCTGACAGAATGGGAGTCAGTCAGCAACTGTTTAATAGTTATGTACTCTCTTTCAACCAATCAGGAAGTTAATATTTTGGTTTTTCAATCTTGAAAGTAGATACACCTGAAAGATTACTTTCTAGGCTAGGGTCCAGCCACACCCACGTGTTCACTCACTGTAAGTGAGTTCACTGTAAGTGTATGTCTGCTTTGGCAGCAACAATGGCAGAGTTGAGCAGCTGCAACAGAGATGGAGCCCGTGGCCTGCAAAGCCTAAAATATTTGCTGTCTGACTGCTCACAGAGAAAGTTTGCCAACTCTTGATCTAGGCTATTCAGGAACATTAGGGGGCATGAGAGTCCTCATATTCACATAGAGATACTAGTCTATACACTTAGGTTGTTTGGAAAATAGCAGGAAATAGATCTTGGGTTTGTTAGTCTACTGGGTTACAAAAGCCCTGTTACCTGAAGTTGGGTCTATTCTTACTTTCTTCTCATTTTTTGAAAGATTTCCCTGAAAAAGGTCAGTTCACAATTGGATGACCAATCTCTGTTCTGAATTCTACATGTATTCCCATCCTACGTGGCAGTAATGGGGAAGCTCACACTCCTAGGAAAAAAATCAATTATTCTTTAGCCATGAAAGCAGACAGCATAACAAATTATAAACCTGTTCAGTCAATTGGCAACTTGCCTCAGTAAACTCACTTTTGCAAGCCCACCCATCAATGACAACCCCTCACTCTGGCCAACCAAGAATGGTTTCACTTCATGCCTCACTCGGAGCATCAAAAAAAAAAAAAAAAAAAAAACATAAAAATGGGCAGGGGGAGGGTGCTCACTCTGATAAACATGTCCCTGAGTGCCAGCCAATCAACAGCCATCTCACTTGAGTGACTGCTCTCCTTCAGATAACTGCAATCCATTCAGGCGTTTCCTTAAACACCTGAAAATTTACAATCCTAATTTCCACACTTGCCAGAAACCTTATACAGTACTACCCCCAATCCACAGTTTCATTTATCTGCAATCAACTGTGATCTGTGTAATAAGATATTTACAGAGAGAGAGAGAAAAAGAGAGATCATATTTGCATAACTTTTATTACAATACATTGTTATAATTGTTCTATTATTATTTATTATTAATCTTTTACTGTGCCTGATGTATAAATTAAACTTTATCATAGGTTTGTAAGTATAGGAAAAATAGTATATATGGAGTTCAGTACTATCTGCAATTTCAGGCATCCACTGTCTTGAAACGTATTCCTCATAGACAAGAGGGGACTGCTGTATAGGATCAACACTCTGCTATACTCAGAAAAGCCTGCCCGACCAGCATGCTTTTCTGTTACTACAATAGTCCATAAATTCAGCTTTCTCTTTTTATTTCAGGTACTAAATATTGGTCTCATCATTCTTTGACACAATACATAGTTTAGACACCCCAATTCCATGGGTTATTATTTAAGCTCCATTGTTTGACCTGCATTTTTTTTTTTTTTGAGATAGGCTCTCACTCTGTCACCTAGGCTGGAGTGCAATGGCACGATCTTGGCTCACTGTAACCTCTGCCTCCCAGGTTCAAGCGATTCTCCTGTCTCAGCCTCCTGAATAGCTGGGATTACAGGCGCCCACCACCATACCTGGCTAATTTTTTTGTATTTTTAATACAGACGGGGTTTCACTGTGTTCCCCAGGCTGCTCTCGAACTCCTGAGCTCAGGCAATCTACCCTCTTTTGCCTCCCAAAGTACTAGGATTACAGGCGTGAGCCACTGCACCCTGCCTGTTTGGCCTGCATTTCTATTACTTCCTCACTAGCTTGCCTACTAGTACTCCTTCCATCCCTATTTATCCCACAATCATAACGACTGGCATGCCATTTGGTTGAGGCTATTCTGCTCAATACTGTTCCCTATCGTCTTCTGGAAGCAAATCCACTATGCCGGTCATCACATAAGAATCAGAATTCAACCCACTAAAAAAACTGGCAAGAGAGTTGACTAGGAATTGGAAGAACTATATCTGTGATGATCACCCAAACCTCAGGTCTGGTAAACAAGAGAACAGATGCATTTTCTTTTGAAAACAGTTTTTGTTATTTTCTCCATTGGTTTGCTAAAGCTATAGTTCAATTCATTCATTTTATAAGCACATTATGTACTCATTACCATTCTAGGAATTATGGCTAAATGGAGTACAGGAAATGGTGTGTTACTTGAGCTGCAAAGTATATGCCTAAAAATTAAGGATACAAGTTGCAAGCCTTGGGGAGGCATTGTTTGGCCATTTTGTCTCACCTGCATAGTGATTTAAAAGTTCATATACTTAGGTGGAAATTACTATTGGTAGCAATCAACACTTATTACCTATTGTTCTTTGCTCTGCCAGCTTCACAGTTTATGATTACCTCATGCCCCCTGCAGGCACTTAGGTTTTAATCCTTCAGTTAGCAAATACAATATACTAAATTGTATAATAAATTTTGGAATTTGCGCTCTTAGTATTTGTGAATTAGAATACGGAAACATGTAATAGATGGAAGCGACAGTAGCTAGAGCTACGAGAAAGTAGGTGTTGTGCTGTCTTATAAGAAAGTCATAGATTAGGATGTGCTAAGATTTGACTGTCCCCCAAAAAGCATGTATTGAAAATGTAATCCCCAAAGCAATAGTATTAAGATGTGAGACATGAGAAGTGATTGTGCCATGCGTGCTCTGCCCTCATGAATAGATTAATGCCATTATCATGAGAATGGATTTGTTATCACAGGAGTTGGTTTCTTATAAAGGGGAAGTTTGGCCCCCTTCTCTTTCTCTTTCTCACTGTCCTTGCCCTTCTGCCTTCCACCATGGGATGATGCAACAAGAAGGTCCTTGTTAGATGCCAGACCCTTGATCTTGGAATTCCCAGCCTCCAGAACAGTGAAAAAATACATTTATATTCTTTATAAATTACCTAGTCTGTTATAGCAGCATAAAGTAGACTAAGACAGAATGGCAGAAGAGGGAGAGGACATTCCAATATGGTTCTGTGTGATGAGCACAGAGATAGACATGAATATGAACAGCAAGGACTTTAAATATCAGAATAAAAAATCTGGGCTGAATCTCATAAACAATTGGGAAACATGATAGGTTCTTAAATATAATGAGTAGCTCAATAAAAGTAGTGCCAGATTAATCGGGAAGTCTGGAATATGCTACAATGAGAAGGAGACTTATTACAGATTAATGGACCTTGTTAATAATTCAGCTGATACGAAGATGATTTCAATTTAGATAGTGAAGGATAATCGCATATATTTTGAAGGAAGAACTCATAAGACTCATAACTGACTTTGCGTATGAGACAAAACAGATGCCATGCTGGTCAAGGAAATACAAGCTTAAAAAATAGTTCTAAGTTTGTTGTCCAGAACATTGGAGTAGCGACTACTAATTCAGTCTGTCTTAGAAAGTTCCCATTTTTACTTGTTGACTCAATGTAATTATCAATAGTATCTCCTTTCACTCTTAAAACTGCTGTGGGAGAGCTGAGACCAAATGAAGTGGCAGCAAAGACTGTTGCCAGGTGTCAGAAGGAGTCCTTCCATCCCCAGGATCCTAACATGTAAGAAATCAATACTTCTATATAAATATGCAGACCTGAATACCACAGACAACATGTCTGGGGTTGACACTGAAGTCCAGCTGTTATGGGCTGAGCTCTGTGCTATTTAAGCATTCATGTTAGGAAAAAACCATAATAGTCACAAACAAAATAATCAACAATATAATCAAGAAAAAATATAATCAACAGAAGTACGGCCAGTTATAGAATATGCACAAAAGAACTGTAAGAACATTATTATAAAATATTTTAAAGAATTTACAGGAAAAGATGGATATAATTAGTAAAAAAAAAAAAAAGAAGTATTAATATAATATTTTATGTAAAAAAATTTTTTTTAAAAAAAGAACCAAATGAAAAGATCCTAGAACTAAAAAATAAAATATCAAAAATCAAAACTTCATTGGAAGGCTTAATAGCAGATTGGACGCTGCAGAAGAATGGCTTAGTGAACCTGAGGATATATCAGTAAGAAATTTTCTAAATGGAGGCAGAGAGATCAAAATACTTTGAAAAAAGAAAGAAAGAAAGAATGTCAGTAACCTGGAAGATAAGATCAATTAGTCCAATCAGAGTCACAGAAAGAGCTATAAAAGAGAACCAGGCTGAAAAAAAAATAGAAAATAAGGACTAACATTTTTTCAAAGCTGATAACAAAACATTAACCTTTGGCCCTACATACTCTAGGGTAAAGAAAAGTGCAAATCTTTTCAATGAACTGCTAAAAATAAAAGTGTATTAGGCAGAGTTCTTCAGAGAAACAACCAATAGGATATAGAGAGAGACATGTCAAAAGAGATTCATTATGAGGGATTGGCTCATGCAATTATAGAGGCAGAGAAGTCCTACAATACGCCATCTACAAGCTGGAGGTCCAGGAAATCTGGTGGTTCTGTTCTAGTCCAAACCTGAAAGGGTGAAAACAAGTGGCACTAATGGTTTAAGTCCCAGTCTGAGTCCAAAGGCCTGAGAACCAGGAGGACAAAAGTCCAAGGGCAAGAGAAGATGAATGTCCCAGTTCAAGCAGAGAAAGTGAATTTATCCTTCTGTCTTTTTGTTCTATTCAGCTCCTCAGTAGATTACATGATGTCTGGTCACAGCAGTGAGGATGTAACTTTTTTTTTTTTTTTTTTCCAAAGATGGGGTTTCGCAAGCTGGCCAGGCTGGTCTTGAACTCCTGACCTCAGGTAATCCACCCACCTCCACCTCCCAAAGTGCTAGGATTACAGGCATGAGCCACCGCACCTGGTAGGTGTATCTTCTTACTCAGACTACTGATTCAAAAAGCTTCTTTTTTGCGTGAAAAGAAGTAATAGCCTTCACTAGTGTGAATTTACTGGTGACATATTTACTTCATTTTCACTTATCCGACATGTTTTGAAATTTTACCTGCATTGTTTGAAGAATATTTTCCCTGGATGTATAATTCTAGTTTTGTGAGTCCCCTTCCTTCAAAGCATTTTATACTTTGGATGTATAATTCTAGTAATAGCAGATGAAAGACTGGATCTGTACAAATGAATGAGGAATGCTAGAAATGGTACATATGCTGAAGCAGATTTCATTCTGAGCAGAGCTGTGCTGTTTTGCTTGTTTGTTGTGGTTTTGTGGGACAAAGACAGCTCAACAATGAACCGTAGGGTCATAAAAGGACTGTGGTCGCCTTCATCATCATGCTTCAGCATCGCCTTAAAAAGCTTTATAAGATCATAGGAGCAGAAAACTTGAATTTCAGCCCTCATCACATATTTCCTTGGGAGTTGATGACATAGTCAATGATACTTGGATTTTGTTAGTTCTCTAATTTGTGAGCAGAAATTTATACTCAATGCCAACTATATAAAGAAAGAGAGAAAACATACAGGTATACAATTTACCAAAGGATTTTAAATATAAAATTCTTTAAGTTTAGCCATCTTAAAAGAGAGCAGGATGACCTAGAATCCTTAAGAGATGCCAGCCTTTGTAAGGCATGATCAAGAAAAGCAGGAAGGGAGGCATATGGTGAAAAGTTAAATGGGTCCAACTCTGTACTTAAGGATGAAACACACTTTAAAAAACAAGAACTAATGGAAGAAAAACTAAATATTCAGACTTAAATAAAACTATAATTTTATAAGTATAATAATATCCCTAGAACATAAACCAAAGTCCATGATGTCACCAGGAACTTTTCCAAGTAGAGCATCCAACAACATTCACATATGGTCCTTCATCAAAGGATGGTTTTTACTGGGAAGATGGTTCACTATCCTCCACACATATTTTCACCTTGGCAACCAGGCTTTATTCCTCCACCTGTAATTCCAACGCAAGTCATCCACTTCATGAAATGAAGGCCTTCAGAAAGCATGTATGGATAATCCAAGGAACCCTTCTCCAGGGATTTTCACATCCTTAAGTAACAATAAGACATGTCTATCCACCAAAAGGGGTTTCTTGTTTTCCTCTTTCAGATGTGTAATTTTCTTTCAGCATTCCAGCATCCTAAATAATAACAGCAAGGCACCAGCACTGTTGACTCATTCTTCAAATAAGCTTACTGCATAAATGCAGAACCACAAGAGGCTGGGTGCAGTGGCTCACACCTGTAATCCCAGCACTTTGGGAGGCTGAAGGGAGTGGATCCCTTGAGCCCAGGAGTTTGGGATCAGCCTGGGCAACATGGCAAAAACCCCATGGTTACAAAAAATTAGCCAGGCAAGGTGGCGCATATCTGTAGTGTCAGCTAGTCAGGAAACTGAGGTGGGAGTATCACCTGAGCCCAGGAAGTCGAGGTTGCAGTGAGCCATATTTGGGCCACTGCAGAACCATAAGAAACTTGAAACTTTTTGTCTCTCCTCAAATTCCCCAGTTTCCAGTCAGGTTGTTCTCCTCATTTTCTGGCCTAGGAAACTGTATTACTTAAGCCATTATACCTTAGACAATGAAAGCTTTATAGAAATACAATTGTTAAGTTGGCATTTTTAAAATAAGTTTGATTTAAATTTTTTAAATGGCCATAAAGATAATCACCCCACTTGGGACTATATATTATATGATTGCCCTATTAATGGAACAAATCAATTAGTTGTGAAACAGAAAGTGATTTTTGGTTTCACACAGGCTCCAGAAATCAGTCACATGGTAAGAGAAAATTTCATTTGGGAGAGAACATTACGATCATTTTCATGTATACTTTCTGAAAGGTTGCTGCAGTCTTCTCTGGCTTCTTTAATGCCTCCCCAGAAAATCACCATGCCTATTTATTCTATACCTGCAAAATTTTTCAGATATATTTCCTCTGTTCCCACAGCCATTTTAAAAATTCAAGATGTCACCAGCATTCTTCTGGTACCCAACTACATCTTATATTTCCATATATTTCTGAAACAAAGTTGATTATACTACTTTCCTGCTTTTTCTCTTTCTTGTTAAGTCTAGAGGCTCCATTTGTCAATGGTTGTGGAGGATCTGTGACCACTATGTAATACTATTTGAATTTGGGGTGTATGTGGATTAAAGTGAACATCCATCTTCATCTTTTTAACCTTTTACAAGAATAAAAGTTGCCGGTCTATAGATTAAGATTAAATTTCAAAATTCTCAGCATAGCTTTTTAGGTTTTTCAAAATCTAATCCCATACTATCATTTTATCCATTATACACCTGAAATTCTGGTCTTCTTGCTTGAGGTAGGCTGAATTATGCCTCTCTTCCCCCTCAAGATGTCCACATCCTAATCCTCAGAACCTGGGAATATATCACCTTGCATGGTAAAAAGGACTTTGCAGATGGGATTCAGTTAAGGATCTTGAGGTGGGGAGATTATGTTGGATTATCTGGATTCAATTTAATCACATGGGTCCTTACAAGAAGGAGGGTAGGAAGGTCAGAGAAGAAAATGTGACTATAGAGGCAGTAATCTATTCTTAGATTTAAAAATGTGATCCTGCTGGCTTGAAGATGGAGGAAGAGGCCATGAACCAAGGAATGCAAGTGGCCTCTAGAAGCTGGAAAAGTCAAGGACTCCCCTAGAGCATCAAGAAAGACCTTGATTTTAGCCCAAGTGCAACTGACTTCAGACTCTGATCTCCAGAATTATAAGAGAATAAAGTTGTACCGTTTTAAATCACTAAGTTTGTGGTAACTGCTACAGCAATTAGGAAACTAATACATTGTTGCACCACAAATTAAACAAGGTATACATGTTCCTACTTTAGAACCTTTGTTCATGATCTTACATTTCCTTGTAGAAAAGTCCTTGTATCCTTTTTCTGCTTGGAGAACTCATAAACATATTTCAATGTCCAGAACCAATGTCACTAGCATTACTGACTAATGCCACTTCTTTATGTGTGCATATCCATGGTTTAAGCCATTAGTATAACATTTGCACATAGCATTATTACTGTTTGCAAACTTACTTTTCTTTATGTCCAAACTCCTTGAAGAACAGGGCAAGGGAGTATCTTTTCTTCTCTCTCTTTTCCCCCCCATCCCGTGTGTGTGTGTGTGTGTGTGTGTGTGTGTGTGTGTGTGTGTGTGTGGTGTACCCTGTAAGGTTCTTGTTTGTTTTTTGAGACAGGGTCTCACTCTGTCATCCAGGCTGGAGTGCACTGGCATAATCACCGCTCACTGCAGCCTCAACCTCTGAGGCTCAAGTGATCCTCCCATCCCAGTCTTCCAAGTAGCTGGAACTATAGGCGCGCACTACCCCACTCAGCTAATTTTTAAGGTTTTTTTAGAAACGGAGATTGTGCCATGTTACAACCCAGGCTGGTCTCAAACTCCTGGGCTCAAGCGATCCTTGTGCCTCAGCCACCCAAAGTGTTGGGTTTACAGGCATGTGCTACCATGCCCAGTCTCTTGCAAGCTTCTTAACATACATATTTGTACAATCAATATATAGAACATGTGGTAATAAATCTGAGTTGCTTCTGGACACACTCTGGGAGCTATTTAAAAGTTATGATAAGAAACAAGAACATGGGGGTTATCAGAACAAAAGAGGTGAAACACATAAGCACATGTCACAGGTATTATTTCTAAGGGATTTTAGAGAAAGTTCAGAGAGCTGAAAAAGGATGAACACTCAGGAGTAATAATAAATGTATCAAGAGAAACTAGTCAGAGAGAGAAAGAAGAATAGGAGTACAGTGCTCCTGGAAAAATATGTTTGTAAACCCTTAATAACTGAGTCCCATATTTCAACTTCTTTTTATCAGGAGGAATCCACTGAATTTTTTTGAGCCTTACCTTTGAATAAAGTTAACTGAAATTCTTAAAGAAATCACATTTGATTTTTTTTAAAAGACACAGTAAATTTTTAAAATATATTTTCATTTTAAAAACTGGCTGGCACAGTGCTATGAAGTAATGCTGTTTATATTCCTAAAGAAAAGAAAATCTGAAATTGCTTTTCAGAAAGTAAAAAACAAAACCAAAAAACTTATTTGAAAAAAAAAAAGTCATGAACAATACAAGAAAATAGGTATTTTGAATAATAATTCCCAGAACTAAAATTAGAAGGTAGTTTAAATTTATGAGTAGTTATAGGGAACATATATTAGTATTCTTTTATTACCAAGAGCTTCATATATATTCTCATTTAGTTTTCAAAACAATTCTACAGCATATGTATTATTATTCACATATGTCAAATGAGAGAATGAGACTTAGGGAAGGTCACACTTGCACAGTAAGTAATGGACAAAGACAGGTTTGTTTATACACACACACACACACACACACACACACACACACACACACACACACATTTAAGTTCTGGAATATATGTGCAGAATGTGCAGGTTTGTTATACAGGTATACACGTGCCATGGTGGTTTGCTGCACCCATCAACCCATCATCAATATTAAATATTTCTCCTAATGCTATCCCTCCCCAGCCTTCCAACCCCTGACAGGCCTGGGTGTGTGATGATTCCCCCCGTGTCCATGTGTTCTCATTGTTCAACTTCCAATTCTGAGTGAGAACATGCGGTGTTTGGTTTTCTGTTCCTGTGTTAGTTTGCTGAGACTGAAAGTTTCCAGCTTCATCCATGTCCCTGCAAAGGATGTGAACTCATCCTTTTTGAGGGTTGCATAGTATTCCATGGTGTGTATGTGCCATATTTTCTTATCCAGTCTATCATTGGTGGGCATTTAGGATGGTCCCAGGTCTTTGCTATTCTAAACAATGCTGCAATGAACATATGTGTGCACGTGTCTTTATAGTAGAACAATTTGTAATCCTTTGGGTATATACCCAGTAATGGGATTGCTGGGTCAAATGGTATTTCTAGCTCTAGATCCTTGAGGAAACACCACACTATCTTCCACAATGGTTGAACTAATTTATACTTGCAACAGTGTAAAAGTGTTCCTATTCCTCCACATCCTCTCTAGCATCTACTGTTTCCTGGCTTTTTAATGATTGCTATTCTAACTGGCAAGAGATGGTATATCATTGTGGTTTTGATTTGCATTTCTCTAATGACTGATGATGATGAGGTTTTTTTCATATGTTTTTGGATGCATAAACATCTTCTTTTGAAAGTGTCTGTTCATATCCTTTGCCAAATTTTTGATGGCATTGTTTTTTTCCCTGTAAATTTGTTTAAGTTCTTTGTAGATTCTAAATATTAGCCCATTGTCAGATGAATAGATTGCAAAAATTTTCTCCCATTCTGTAGGTTACCTGTTCATCTGATGATAGTTTCTTTTTCTGTGCAGAAGCTCTTTAGCTTCCATTTGTCAATTTTGGCTTTTGTTACCATTGCTTTTGGTGTTTTAGTCATGAAGTCTTTGCCCATGCCTATGTCCTGAACGGTATTGCCTAGGTTTTCTTCTAGGGTTTTTATGGTTTTAGGTCTTACGTTTAAATCTTTAATCCACCTTGAATTACTTTTTGTATAAGATGCAAGGAGGAGGTCCAGTTTCTGTTTTCTGCATATGGCTAGCCAATTTTCCCAACACCATTGACTAAATTGGGAATCCCTTCCCCATTGCTTGTTTTTGTCAGGTCAAAGATCAGGTGATTGCAGATGTGAGGCATTATTTCTGAAGCCTCTGTTCTGTTTGACTGGTCTGTATCTCTGTTTTGGTGCCAGTACCATGCTGTTTTGATTACTGTAGCCTTGTAGTATAGTTTGAAGTCAGGTAGCATGATGCCTCCAGCTTTGCTCTTTTTGCTTAGGATTGTCTTGGCTGTACGGCATCTTTATTGGTTCCATATGAAATTTAAAGTCATTTTTTCTAATTCTGTGAAGAAAGTCAATGGCAGCTTGATGGGGATAGCATTGAATCCATAAATTACTTTGGGCAGTATGGCCATTTTCATGATATTGATTCTTCCTGTCCATGAGCATGGATGCTTTTCCATTTGTTTGTGTCCTCTCTGATTTCGTTGAGCAGTGGTTTGTAGTTCTCCTTGAGGAGGTCCTTCACATCCCTTGTTAGTTGTATTCCTAGGTATTTTCTTCTCTTTGTAGCAATTGTGAATAGGAGTTCACTATGATTTGGCTATTATTGATATATATGAATGCTTGTGATTTTTACACATTGATTTTATATCCAGATACTTTGCTGAAGTTGCTTATCAGCTTAAGGAGATTTTGGGTTGAGACAATGGGGTTTTCTAAATATACAACCATGTCATCTGCAGAGACAATTTGACTTCCTCTCTTCCTATCTAAATACCCTTTATTTTTTTCTCTTGCCTGATTGCCCTGGCCAGAACTTCCAATACTACATTGAATAGGAGTGGTGAGAGAGGGCATCCTTGTCTTGTGCTTGTTTTCAAAGGGAATGCTTCCAGCTTTTGTCCATTCAGTATGATATTGGCTGTGGGTTTGTCATAAATAGCTCTTATTATTTTAAGATACATTCCATTAATACCTAGTTTATTGAATGTTTTAGCATGAAGAGGTGTTTAATTTCATTGAAGGCATTTCCTGCATCTATTGAGATAATCATGGTTTTTGTCATTGGTTCTGTTTATGTGATGAATTACGTTTATTGATTTTCATATGTTGAACCAGCCTAGCATCTCAGGGATGAAGCCAGCTTGATTGTGCTGGATAAGCTTTTTGATGTCCTGCTGACTCTGGTTTACTGGTATTTTATTGAGGATTTTCACATCAATGTTCATCACACTTACTGGCCTGAAATTTTCTTTTTTGTTGTGTCTCTACCAGGTTTTGGTATCAGGACGATGCTGGCCTCAAAAAATGAGTTAGGCAGGAGTCCCCCTTTTTCTACTGTTGAAACAGTTTCAGAAAGAATGGTACCAGCTCCTCTTTGTATGTCTTGTAGAATTTGATTGTGAATCTGTCTGATCCTGGTCTTTTTTTTGGTTGGTAGGCTATAAATTACTGTCTCAATTTCAAAAGTGTTACTGGTCTCTTCAGGTATTTGACTTCTTCCTGGTTCAGTCTTGGAAGGCAGTATGTCTCTAGGAATTTATCCATTTCTTCTAGATTTTGTAGTTTATTTGCATAGAGGTGTTTATAGTATTCTCTGATGGTGGTTTGTATTTCTGTGGGATCAGAGGTGATATCCCCTTAATCATTTTTATTGTGTCTATTTGATTCTTCTCTCTTTTCTTGTTTATTAGTCTGTCTAGCAGTCTATTTTGTTAATCTTTTCTAAAAATCAGCTCCTCGATTCATGGATTTTTTTTAAGGGTTTTTCATGTCTCTCTCTCCTTCAGTTCTGCTCTGAGCTCAGTTATTTGTCTTCTGATAGCTTGTTTTCTCTTGCTTCTCTAGTTCTTTTAATTGTGATGTTAGGGTGTCCATTTTAGATCTTTCCTGCTTTCTGATGTGGGCATTTTGTGCTATAAATTTCCCTCTAAACATTGCTTTAGCTGTGTCCCAAAAATTCTGGTATGTTGTATCTTTGTTCTCAATGGTTTCAAAGAACGTATTTCTTTCTGCCTTAATTTTGTTATTTACCCTGTAGTCATTCAGGAGCAAGTTGTTTAATTTCCATGTAACTGTGTGGTTCTGAGTGAGTTTCTTTATCCTGAGTTCTAATTTGATTGCACTGTGGTCTGAGAGACTGTTTGTTATGATTTCCATTCTTTTGCTTTGCTGAGGAGTGTTTTACTTCCAATTATGTGATCAATATTAGAATAAATATGATAAGGTGCTGAGAAGAATGTATAGTTTGTTGATTTGGGGTAGATAGTTCTGTAGATGTCTATTAGATCCTCTTTGTCCAGAGGTGAGTGAGTTTAAGTCCTCAATATCCTTGTTAATCTTTTGTCTTATTGATCTATCTAATATTGCCAGTGGGGTGTTAAAACATCCCACTATTATTGTGTGGGAGTCTAAGTCTCTTTGTACGTGTCCAAGAACCTGTTTTGTGACTCTAGGTGTTCCTGTATTGGGTGTGCATATATTTAACAAGAAGAGTTAGCCCTTCTTGTTGCATTGATTCGTTTACTATTATGTAATGTCCTTCTTTGCTTTTTGTTTTTGATCTTTGTTGGCTTAAAGTCTGTTTTATCAGATACCAGGATTGCAATCCCTGCTTTTTTTGCTTTCAATAAATATTCCTCCATCCCTTTACTTTGAGCCTTGGTCAAAATCTCCCCATCACTTTCAGGTCCACCAATCAAATGTAGGTTTGGTCTTTTCACATAGTCCCATATTTCTTTGAGGCTTTGTTTGTTCCTCCTCATTCTTTTTCTCTAATAATGTCTTAATGTTTTATTTCATTACGTTGATCTTCAATCTTTGATATCCTTTTCTTCTGCTTGACTGATTCGGCTATGGATACTTGTGTATGCTACACGAAGTTCTCGTGCTGTGTTTTTCAGCTCCATCAGGTCATTTATGTTCTGTAAACTGGTTATTCTAGTTAGCAATTCCTCTAACCTTTTTTCAAGGTTCTAAGCTTCCTTGCATTGGGTCAGTACATGCTCCTTTAGCTCAGAGGAGTTTGTTATTTCTCACCTTTTGAAGCCTACTTCTGTCAATTGATCAAATTCCTCTGTCCAGTTTTGTTCCCATGCTGACAAGTTGTGATCCCCTGGAAGAGAAGACGCATTCTGGTTTTTGGAATTTTCAGCCTTTTTGCACTGTTTTTTACTCATCTTTGTGGACTTATCTGCCTTTGATCTTTGATGTTGGTGACCTTCTGGTGAGGTTTCTGTGTGGATGTCCTTTTTGTTGATGTTGATGCTATTGCTTTCTATTTGTTAGTTTTCCTTCTAACAATCAGACCCCTCTGCTGCAGGCTGCTGGGGTTTGCTGGAGGTCCACTACAGACCCTGTTTGCCTGGGAATCACCAGTGGAGGCTGCAGAACAGCGAAGATTGTTGCCTTTTCCTTCATCTGGAAGCTTCATCCCAGAGGGGCATCTGCCAGGTGCTAGCTGGAGCTCTCCTGTATGAGGTGTTTGTTGACCCCTGCTGGGAGCTCTCTCCCAGATAGGAGGCATGGGGGTCAGAGACCTACTTAAGGAGGCAGTTTGTCCCTTATCAGAGCTTGAGCACTGTGCAGGGAGATCCATTGCTCTGTTCAGATCAGAGCTGGCAGGTGGGAATGTTTCAGTGTGCTGAAGCTGCACTCATAGCTGTCCCTTACCCCAGGTGCTCTGTCCCAGGGAGATGGGAGTTTTATCTATAAACCCCTGTCTGTAGCTGCTGCCTTTCTTTCAGAGAAAGAGAGCTGCAGTTGGCTCCACCCAGTTTGAACTTCATGGTAGCTTTGTTTACACTATGAGGGGAAAACCACTCACTCAAACCTCAGTAATGGTGGACGCCCCTCTCCCCACCAAGCTCAAGCATCCTAGGTTGACTTCAGACTGCTGTGCTGGCAGCAAGAATTTCAAGACAGTGGATCTTAGCTTGCTAGGCTCCATGGGGTAGGATCCAATGAGCTAGACTACTTGACTCCCTGGCTTCAACCCCCTTTCCAGAAAGTGAATGGTTCTGTCTCAATGACATTCCAGGTGCCACTAGGGTATGAAAAAAACTCCTGCAGGTAGCTCGGTGTCTGCCCAAACGGTTCTTCAGTTTTGTGCTTGAAACCCATGGCCCTGGTGGCATAAGCACCTGAGGGAATATCCTGGTCTGCAGGCTGCAAAGACCATGGGAAAAGTGTAGCATCTGGGCCTGGGTGCACCATCTCTCACAGCACAGTCCTTCACGGATTCCCTTGACTAGGGGAGAGTTCCCCGACCCCTTGTGCTTCCTGGGTGAGGCAATGCCCACCCTGTTTCAGCTCTCACTTCATGGGCTGCACCCACTGTCTAACCAGTCCCAGTCAGATGAGCTGGGTACCTCAGTTGGAAATGCAGAAATCACCTGCCTTCTTTGTTGATCTCTCTGGGGGCTGCAGACCAGGGATGTTCCTATTTGGCTATCTTGAAAGAACCTCCCAAAGACAGGTTTTAAATCCATGCTTCTCTGACTGAAATTTGTGTATGTTAAGAAGCTTACAAGTTTTTGGTTTTGTTTTTTACTTTCTGAAAAGGAGTTTTGGATTTTTTTATGCATTAAATTAATATCAGTAAATCCCTTTCTTTGGAACAGATCTGATTTCCAATTATGATGAGGCTACGGGTAATGATGTATAATGAACATCACTGTCAATTGCAACTGGAGACCAATACCACAACTGACAAAAACATTATAGAGGTGTCCTCAAGAATTAAGTTTTTTAATATCAAAAATCAAGGACTTTCACCTACATTATCTTAGTCAATCAACATGAAAAAAAGCCAGGATATAAATGCCATTATTTCCATTTTATGATGAAACACATTTTAAACTCATAGAAAATCACACCGCTAGAAAGACGTACAACCAGAATAGAACAGAAACTCAATAGTGCAGTTATTTATTCATTTAACAATCAAATATTTATTAAGAGCGTCCCATGTGCCATGGACTACTGCACACACTGTGCTTCTCTCAGTGGATTTTTCAATAAATAAAACATAATTCTAAAAGCCTTAAAACTCATATGATTTATAATATACTAGGATATCATGACTGTCAGGTAAGATGGAGGGGGCATTGCTTTAGGACTCTTGTGCATTCATGTGTCAGTTGCTGAGGCTCAGAAACTGATATCCCAAATATAGTGCTCTGACATGTTGAACTGAAGAGAAAGTCTCAATCGCCCCTTCCTCTTCCATTCTCCCAATCCTCTCACTCTCCCGAAGCACTGAAGTTCCCTTATCTGCCCAAAGTCCAAATCTTCCAAAGAAGAAAACAATGACCACTAATCCCTTCCTTTAGATTTTATTAACTAAGCTCATATTGGAAGAAAGACTGAAGTCTAACATATCTGGACAGATTTTTGTCACAGATCATTGGCTCCTCTGTGGGCCCAACAGACTTTATATCCCAGGCCACTATATGTTCTTCAAGCCCATAATTCCCCTAAAATTCAATTCCCCTAAAAATCATTTACTACCCCCCTAAAATCATCCACACTTTCTCCATCTGTCTTTCCCCTAAGGATATATAACCATCTGTACCCCACTGTGTGGTGAGGTTATCCCTCTCTTGTTCTCCCCTTAAGCACGTTAATAAGTTTGTATGCTATTTCACCTATTAATCTGCCTTTGGCCTGCTGATCTTCAGCAAACCTTCAAGGGGTAAAAGGAAAGTTTTCCCTTTGTCTCTACACAGCTAACTGGTTACATGTTAGTGTAACATGTTAACTGGTAACAATGTTTCATATTACTATAGTTACAAAACTTCAATTATTATTTATGAGCATAAATTGTCACTAAATCATTGTTTTATAATACAACGTTTGTTTCCCTTCATTGGGTTATAGCAAAACTCTGATGGCCAAGAAATTACCTACTTTAGATTGTGATAAATCAACTTCCTAGTCACTTATATCAAGAAGTATCAAACTATACAAAGGGGAGGAAATCTTTCAGCTCAAAAAAGGGGAAGGGGCTGGGTGCAGTGGCTCATGCCTGTAATCCCAGCACTGTGGGAGGCCAGGGTGGGTGGATTGCTTCAGTACAGAAGTTCAAGACCATCCTGGGAAATATGGTGAAACCTCATTTCTACAGAAAATACAAAAATTAGCTGGGTGTGGTGGTGCACGCCTGTGGTCCCAGCTACTTGGGAGGCTGAGGCGGGAGGATTACCTGAGCTTGGGAGGTTGAGCCAAGATTCTGTCACTGTACTCTAGCCTGGGAGACAGAGCGAGACCCTTTCTCAAAAAAAGAAAAGGTTGGGGGAGGAAGGAGGAAGAAAGGAAGGAAACAGGAAGGGACAGAGTAAAGAAGGAAGGAATGGGAGGAGGAAGGTAAATGGGAGAGGGAGGTAAAGCCCTACTGTTGCATGTGAATCATCCATCAGAAAAAACAAACAAACAAACAAACAATCTTTTGTGACAGTGGCAATGAAAAATTAACTAAAATCACCTATTGGTTTAAAACAAAACTCAGAAAAAAAAATAAGGTTAGTGCAAAACTAACTCCTGTGTTATAGTAGTGTATATCAAATAAGCCTGTTTTTATTTCTTTCTAATACTATGGAAAACTACCAATTAAGAAAAAATTCAAATATAATCAATTTCAAAACGACGAATTTATAAGCCCATAAACCTCTCCTAACCACAGCAATAACGTAATCAGTATATCAGTTTTGGCACACTGCTGATAGGGACTTTCCATGTTTTTAAACAAGCCCACTATTATATCTCCAAAGGACATAGAACACAATGCAGAAGATAAAAGCAAGTTGGGGAACTACAAGCTTAAATGTTCAGAGAAGGGGGCTGGGGAAAACACACGCATATAACAAAGCAAGAGGAAAAATATGGAAATCCAAGAAAAAAGAGTTAACATTTACTACTACTTTTCAGAATTGAGGTGTCAGGGCTTAGAAGAGTTATATAATAAATACAAATACTAGGAATGGCAGTTAGACCCCATCTTCAATTTTTATGATGTTTAAACCTTATGATATAAAGTAGAACAAAGATAATAAGATATATTGCAAACATATTTCCAAAAGAGTAACTATTTGAAGACTGTCAACTGCATTACACATTTTATATCTTTATCATCTACTTCAGATACCTTTAGACAGGTTATAAATCTGCCAAAACCACAATATATGTAATATGCTGTGATTCGGGATTAAAACACAGGCAGAAAATGTGCATCTGTTTTGGATTAATGAAATCAGAATTTTCAGCAGACAATCTTGAGGTAGTTTTGTGAATCCCCTTTTAATTAAAAATATATATATGGTTATATATACATAATATGTATATATATAATACATTCTTGCAAATAATCAACAATTAATTCTGGGTATACAAATTGATCTGGTATTTCTCACTATAGTTGGCTTTGAGTTATCTATATCTCTTTTCAAAGCCTCCTTATCTTAGGAGATGAGATTTGGAAGATCTAAGGAGTAATAAAATCATAGCTAGTATTAGTGCTTACTATGTGCTGGGCACTCTGCAAAGGAATGTATATGTACCATTTCACTTCCTTCTTCAAAACCAAACAACATCAGTTTGATCTTTATTCCCATTTTCCATAAGTGAAGGATTTTACACAGCCAGCCCAAGGTTCCATGGCTGGTAGGTGGCAGTCAGAAGTACAAACCAAAGACTGTGTTTCAGGAACCCGTAAGGTTTATCACTAAGATGCACTGCCTGCCAAGTCTCTTAATTTTAGTTTACCCTACATGTTTCCAAACAATGGTCAACGCAATTATAATATTAAAAGAGACTCACCATTAAAACATACAATTAAAATTGAACTTAATGGAAAGAAGAAAAGTTCTAAGAATTCAACATGAATTAGTAGAACAAGTAAACACAAAATAAAGCACACGGATTTGTAGAAGTCAACGTTAAAATGGACACATCTAGTTCTTGTGTCAGAGAAAAGAAAATCAAATTTCATCTGGTAATATATTTTCCCTGACTAATTTAAATATAGCCAGGTTTTATCATATAAATCCCAAAATAAAATGACAGTACATCATGAGCAGTATCTTCAACATCAGTTGGGCTAAATACACAGATACTTCTCAATTTATTTCTTCTGCTTCCCCTCTAAGAAAGCAAACAGGGAAACAGTGAATGCAACATTTAACATAGGACTATTGTAACCCAAATCAAAACCAGGTAAAGGACCTGAAGAGATATTTCTCCAGAAAAAGACAGCATACGGTCAATAAGCACATGACACGATGCTCAATATCATTAGCCACCAGGGAAATGCAAATCAAAACCACAGTGAGATACCACTTCACACCCACTGGGATGGTTATAATAAAAAAGACAGGTAATAACAAGCGTTGTTGAGGATGTGGAGAATTTGGAACACTCATACATTTTTTTGTAAAGGAATCTAGCTGCTTTAGAAAATATTTCCTCAGGAGATTAAACAGAAAATTACCATAAGATCAAGCAATTTTAGTCCTAGTAATATACTCAAGAGAAATGAAGACATATGTCCATACAAAAACTTGTACATTAATGTTTATAGACAAACAGCAGAAACCAAGGAACTGATGAAAGAATAAATAAAATATGATCTATCTATATAGTGGAATATTATTCAGCAGTAAAAGAAAATGATGTACTGATACATGCTACAAAATGATGAACCTTGAAAACATGCTAAGTGAAGGACACATGATTTCATTTACACAAAGTATCTAGAATAGAGACAAAGTATGTTAGTGGTTGTCATGGGCAGAAAAGAGTGTTGGAGGCAATGGGGTGTTACTGCTAATGGTATGGGATTTGTATGAGTGAAGAAAAGTTGAGAAAAGCTGTCTAAAATTGACTGGAGTCTGATAAACACTATCATGAAGGATTAAAGGGATTATTTTAATGGACAAGCATTCAAGCCAGGTGTTAACACAGTGATGTATCACATAATGACATTTCAGTCAACAACAGACTATGTATATAATGGTGGTCCTATAAGATTATAATACTATATTTTTACTGTATTTTTTCTATGTTTAGATATATTTAGAAACACAAATACTTAACATTGTGTTACAATTGTCTACAGGATTTATACAGTACAGTGCAGGTTCACAGCCCAGGAGCAACAAGTTATACCATATAGTTTAGGTGTGTGGTAGGCTATAAGATCTAGGTTTGTACAAGTACACTCTATGACATTCACACAATGATGCAATTGCCTAAAAACACATTTCTCCAAACACATCCCCATCATTAAGCAATAGATGACTATAATTGTCTTTCTAAAGCATAAGAGAATCTCACTAAGGTAGAATTACATCATGATACATCTAACCAAATGAACTAGCTGCAAGCCTAAATGAGTTTATCTAGCAATGATTATTAAACTTTTTTGGATCATGAATCCTTTGGGATGTGCTAAATGCTACAAACAAGGTAGGCATGGTATTCACCCTATGAAACCTAAGTAATTTTGTAGAATATCAACATCAGAGAAGGACTTGCCATGACTGTGGTGAAACAAGACAAAAACAAGATCACCTTATAATCTTGCTTGAATAGAAATTTAACGAGGGGGTGGGGGAAAAATGCTGTGTGGCCACAAAAATAACCAAACATCCCACATTCCTGGATAACTTCTCTAGTGACAGCTCTGGCCTCTCTCTGTTCCTCCAGCTTCCTCGATAAAAATTACTAATATACTTAATACCCAAATTGCTTCTGCTTTCTGACAACACCCTGTTGAGAACAGATTCTTTCTTGGACCTTCCCTAAAATCACGTTAGCTAAGCTCAAATCCTACAATAAGCATCTCTTGACTCTGTCTTAATATTTGTTTTCCAAGGTATGAATCTCCCTTGCTCGAGTAGTAAGCCCAATTTTGGTTATAGGTGTGTTCCTGGTGGTATTTGGCTAATGAGAATCACAATATAATATATATAATACATTACTGCAAAGAACATGTATAAAAGTATATAGGGCCAAGCACAGTGAATCAGCCCTCAAATCCTAACACTTCAGGAGGCCAAGGTGGGAGGATTGCTTGAGGCCAGGAGTTTGAGACCAGCCTGGGCAACAAAGCAAGACCCTGTCTGTACAAAAAATAAAAACTAGCTTGGTGTGGTAGTGCATGCCTGTAGTTCTAGCTACTCAGGAGGCTAAGGTGGGACTATGGGATAAATTGATATGAGAAAGGCAATGGAGGCTGGTGCGGTGGCTCACACCTGTCCTCTCTGCACTTTGGAAGTCCAAGGCGGTCAGGAGCTTAAGACCAGCCTGGCCAACGGGGTGAAACTCTGTCTCTACTAAAAACACAAAAATTAGCCAGGCATGGTGGTGGGCACCTGTAATCCCAGCTACTCAGAGGCTGAAGCAGGAGAATCACTTGAACCTGGGAGGCGGAGGATGCCGTGAGCCGAGATCACATCACTGTACTCCAGCCTTGGCAACAATAGCGAAACTTCATCTCAAAAAAAAAAAAAATAATAATAATAATGGATATACAGTAGAATGTTGTGAGTAATTATCTCTATATGTTGGCATTATTATTTTCCTTTTCGCTTTTCTGTATTTCATCCTTTTCTTCAAAGATTGTGTATAATTTAATAAGAAGGAAGAGGAGGAAGAAAAGCTCCCTTCCAAAAGAATATGTGATAAGGGAGGAATTTTATATTCAAACAGTTGCTAACCATAAAATGTTTTCAAACTTTAGTGTAACAGAATCACATGGGATGCTCACTGAAAATAGAGATTCCTGGGCTTCATCCCTGGGGTGAGCCTGGGAAAGCTATATATTGGACTCCAGGTGATTCCAACCCATAGGGTCTGAAGAGCAACCTCAATAAATGTGGCTCTGAAGACAAAGTAGGACTTGAAAGGGTGTACAGATGTACAGAGGAAGGAAAAAGTTTCCCAGGCTAAAGGGGAAGCATGAAAAGCTAAAAAATATGAAACTGTATATGCTGAGGAGAGGGAGAATGGGTGGTGTGATGCATGACGGGATCTCAGTTAAACTGACCTTACCAACCTGGGACAGAACTGAGGGCTCCTCTAATGAGTGTTGGAAATTGGGCAGGCTTGGAAAGGTAAGCAGTGCATATAATTTTCATTCACATTTCCTATTCACATTTCTCATACCCCACTCAGCCAATTCACTGGTTTCTTCAATTTATATCTAAGTGTTTTTCAGGAAGCAAGTCTAACTTTTCTTTAAACATCGCCACCAATAATTTTGACTTTTTTTTTTAGCCCCATGAAATCTTTTCTACCCTCCTGGGAACTCATTCTCTTACCTTTGCCTATGCTCCCAGCCATCTGAAAACCTACCACCCACCGGCCAACCAAGAAACAAAGAAAACAAAACAAAGTTTAAAAGTTCCCCACTGACATCTACATGACTCAAGAGTTTCAGAACTCCCTGTCTTTCAGTATTATAACTTACCAACTTTTCTGAAAAGATCTGGGATTTTCCAGTGAGTAAATCGGAACTTTCACTTTTGTCTAGACATTTTCAAGTGGAAAAATGTTCCCACCTTTATGCAAAAGGATATTTTTGCCAGTTATATTTTCTCTATGTATTTTCTAATTAGGGCTCTTGTCTATAATATGAAGTAAAATGTTTGAGCTGAAAGAGATGTCAAAGGAAAAGCTTTCATTTTACTGATGAGAACTATTTCACATTCTGTTTTCCCTAACACAGGGGTCCCAAACCCCCAGGATACAGACGGGTGGCCTGTCAGGAACTGGGCCGCACAGCAGGAGGTGAGTGGGAGGCGGGTGGGTATTATGGCCTAAGCTCTGCCTCCTTTCATATGAGTGGCAGCATTAGATTCTCACAGAAGCTCGAACCCTATCGGGAACTGGGTGTGTAAGTGATCTAGTTGTACACCCTCACACTGCCCTAACAGACCCTTCTTCCCCCACATACTCCAAAAGAAGAAATCATATTTTATCTGGAAAATTTCCCTTAATATTTTATGTCCCTTAATGCAGCTGAACAGTAAATGGTTTTTGTGCAAACCACTGATTACTGGCATTAAATAAGTTACTAAGTTACATAGAATAACAATAGTATTGTGATAAAAATTTTTATGTCTTTTTTTTCTTTTTCTTTTTTATTTTTGAGGCAGGGTCTCACTTTGTCACCCATCCTGGAGTATGGTGGCATGACCATGGCTCACTGCAGCCTAGACTTCCTGGGCTCAAGTAATCCTCCTGCCTCAGCACCCCCAGTAGCTCGACTACAGGCATGCACTACCACACCTGGCTAATTTTTGCATTTTTTGTAGAGACGGCGCTTCGTCATGTTGCCCAGGGTGGTCTGCTACTCCTGAGCTCAAGTGATCTGTCCGCCTTGGCCTCTCAAAGTGCTGGGTTTATAGGCATGAGCCACCACATCTGGCTCATGTTATCTTAAGCTTATTGGGTATCATAAAACAAAAATCTCCAAGTGAATGAAAATCAATTATAAAGTAAATGGAAACCAAAAACAAAAAAAGCAGTCCCTTAAAAACTAGGAATGTAAATCTACCTAGAGATGTCCTATTCTATTACAAAGCTATCTTGCATAAAGAATACCACCAATGATTCAAAGTCCATATAAGGTATTTATATGTCGGTACTATCTCAGCAGAATAGATGTCTTTTGACATTTACAACCACCCTCTTTTGATGGCACCTGAATTTATGCTAATGCAGTGACTTAGGGTGAGGCCCCTCAGCACGGAGCTGGTCAGCAGAAAGATCAAGTGATTAGAAGGTTGGAACTTTCAGCCCCACTCACTGGCCTCTGGGAAAGGGACCGGGCTAGAGATTAAGCTCTGTGAAAACTCTTGAACATCAAATCTGATAAGCTTCCAGGTTGAACACATCCAGTGCAGAGAAGGTGGCAAGACCAGAGAGGGAATAGAACCTTCATGTCTCCCACCCCCAATTCCTTGCCCTATGTACCCTTTCTGTTTGGCTGGTACTGAGTTATATCCCTTCTAGTAAACCAGCAAATGTAAGTAACATGTTTCCTTGAGTTCAGTGAGCTGCCCTAGCAAATAAATGGAACATAAGGAGAGGCATCATGGGAACCTCAATTTATAGCTAGTCCTTCAGAAGTCTATAGGTGGCAACTGTAAAAGAAATGGCTGCGCTGCAGCCAAGAGTAGGCCGAGGGAAACATCCGCTGCTGCATGACACAGCGGGACCAGAGCACAGGCACACAATCCCATGCATTATATAATCACAGTTACGTAACCATGTTATGGGTGGGCTCATCACTATTGTCTATAATATAACTGCACTGCTAACTCTGTAAGAGAGAGCCAGACCACCTTGCAGGTAGCCAGGAGGGGATTCAGGAAGTGGTGAGTGCACTGGAGAGTGCAGCTACAGGCATGAGGGTGGCAGCAGCCGGCACTGAGAGGGTCTGTGGGCGAGCAACACTGAGACAAAGGCTGACAGAGAGAAAATAAAGCCATATCCCAACTGCCTACAGTGTCCCTAGTGTTCTTTCAACTACCCGCCACCCATCCACCAACTCCCCTCAGACACCTGCTCAGGCTGGAACCTAACAATTGGTATGGGCGGCAGGATTCCAAGGTGAGTGAGTCCTCAGCCCCCAGTGATCCTGGGTTGGCTATGTGGCTGTGCTGTGAGGCTGGGCTCCAGTGGAAACACAAGCAGCAGTGGACGGATCCCCTGTGAACATGGAGAAGGTGCTGAAACACCCAGAAGCACACAGCACCGAGAAGGGGCATGCCTTTGCCAGCAGAGTCAGATGGGCATTTTTGACTGCGTTGTGGGCAGTGCATGCCCAGTCCCTTACCTGTGCTGCAGGACACAGCACAGGTAAGGGACCTTCAGACATAAGCTGAGCACCTGGAGGCCCAGATTCACAGTTTGGAATGAGAAGTGGGAACTGCCGTGAAGTGCCAGCTTGAGCCCACCCTCCCGGCTGTACACTCCTGCTTGGTCTGATACGGAGGAGGAAGAACCCCCACTGCAGGCTCACTCCATGGTCCACCTGAAAATAGAGCATGAACAGCCACCTGGGCCCAAAGCACAGGCCCAGGGACCCCCTGCCATGGCGGAATGTGCTTCATACAGTGCCTATACCCCAACTGATTTGTGGGAGTTAGGCAAACAGTGTTGGCACAGTCTAGGGGAGCCCCTACCCACCTGGGAAGTGCCAGTAACTTTGTGGAGGCAATTGTCCCCACAGTAGCAATTCCAGAAATGCCTGCCTGGATGTTCCAGCTCAAGGACTACTTACACACAGGCAGAGGTATAGAGCCTTTTGTGTTTGATTAGGGAGCTGGTCGAGATGCCCGGCTTGGGGGATACCAGATGACATGATGCCACATGTGGAATTAGCAATCCATTGGTCCCCCACCAATGTACAGCAGGTGCTGGTGCTGGTAGACACTGGCGCACACTGTAGCCTTGTCTATGGAGCCCAGATACGTTTCCAGGTAAGGCTGCATACATAAATGGCTATGGAGGCTGGTCAGTGAAAGCGAAACCTGTATCTTTGGGCCTTGCATCAGCTACTTGGCTCCCTGTTTATACACTGTGTATATCTCTCCCATACCTGAATATATTCTGGGGGTGGATATTTTACATGGCTTGGCAGCTGTGCCATTTATCACAGATTTGATGGACCACTTGACAATGGAATTGGGACAGTACCACTACGTGGTGGATGTGGCCAATGCATTCTTCTCAATTGACTCTGCTCTGGAGAGCCAGGAACAGCTCACCTTCACATGGGAAGGATGACAATGGACTTTCCCAGTGTTGCTGCAGGACTATGTGCACAGTCCCACCGATAGCCATGGTCTCGTTGCCACGGATTTAGCCACCTGGAAATGTCCAAATCTATTCCATTATATTGATGTCCTATTCCATTATACTGATGATATCATGCTAACCTCTGATCCTCTTGCAGATTTAGAAGTGCCAGCGCCTCGCTTCTGACATTTGGCAGCATGCAGTTGGGCCGTCAATGAATCCAAGATCCCAGGGCCTGGATTGACTGCCCAATTCTTAAGAGTTACCTGGTTGGGTAAGACAAAAGCCATACCAGAGGCCATCATAGACGAAATTCAGGCATGTCCTCAGCCCACCACAGTGATGCAGCTGCAGACTTTTCAGGGCTTCTTGGGGTATTGGCGGGTATTTGTGACCCATTTGGCTCAGATGATAAAACTGTTGTACTGGCTGACAAAAAAGGGGGCTACCTGGGATTGGGATAATGAGGCTGAGACAGCCTTTCTGGCAGCCAACCAGGCTCTTCAGCAAAGCACAGGCCCTACAAGTGATTAACCAGGGGTGCCCATTTGAACTCAAAGTGCATATGACCACAGATGATTTTGCGGGGGCCTTTGGCAGCACATGGGGTGCTTTAGAATGCCAGTAGGCTTTTGGTTCCAACTTTGGACGGGAGCTGAGCTCCAGTATTCATTGATAGAGAAGCAGTTAGCAGCTGCATGTGCCGCCCTTCAGGATTATGAGTTTGACGGGACGGGCTACAGTCATCATGCAGATGACTTACCCAATAGTGGGGTAGACATGTTCATGGGTAATGACCCCCCAGACTGGGATGGCACAGACATCCACTTTAGCAAAGGAGGGTGAACAAATACCTGGCTTTGGCCATGGACCCTCCAAGCCACCCATTGCAGATGGTTGGCGATCGCAGACCCCTGGGGGTAGGGCTTGGGTATTTAATGTATGGCCTCTGCTATGGTTTGGTTGTGTTCCCACCCAAATCGCAACTTGAACTGTATCTCTCAGAATTCCCATGTGTCATGGGAAGGACCCGGGAAGATAATTGTATCACGGGGGCCAGTCTTACCCCATGCTATCCTAGTGATAGTGAGTAAGTCTCATGAGATCTGATGGGTTTATCAATGGTTTCTGCTTTTGCTTCTCTCTCATTTTCTCTTGCTGCCACCATGTAAGAAGTGCCTTTTGCCTCCCACCATGGTTCTGGGGCCTCTCCAGCCATTTGGAAATCTAAGTCCAATTAAACCTCTTATTCTTCCCAGTCTCGGGTATGTCTTTATCAGCAGTGTGAACACGGACTAATACAGCCTCTGTGATTGCCCGTTTGTAGGGGAATGGCCTAGGAAGGAACCCTCCTCTGAGGGACATATGCACTGCTGCTGTGGCCTGTGGGTCATGGTGCTGCCCTATGGGCACATTTCTCCTCTAAGAGGACTCCCTTGGCCTAGCGGGTGGAGTGTAAGGGAAACAGCTGCACTGCAGTCAAGAGTTGGCCAAGGTAAACATCTGGTGCTGCATGACACAGCGGGACTGGGGCGCAGGTACACAATCCCGTGCATTATGTAACTTATGGGTGGGCTCATCACCTGGCTTTAAGCCAGTATCGTCTGCGAGTAATATCACTGCCCTGCTAACTCTGTAAAAGAGAGCAAGGCAATCTCTCAGTTGGCTGGGAGGGGAGCCAGCAAGCGGTGGGCACACCGGGGAGTTCAGCTACACGCATGGGGGTGGCAGAAGCTCCAGAGCTGGTGCTGAGAGGGGCTGCGGCTGGAACAGGTGGCCAAGACAAAGGCTGACAAAGAGAGAATAAAGGTATATCTCAACTGCTTACAGTCCCCCAAGGGTTCTTTCAACTACCTGTCACCCACCTACCAACTCCCCTCAGACCCTGGCCTGGGTTGGAACCTGACAACAACCTACTATTTGCAATTGGCATCTGAACCTGGAGGGACACTCCAGGTAGATGGTATCAGAATTGAAGTGAATTATAGAATACCCAGTGGTGTCCAGTGGAGAACTTCTTGGGGTGTGCTGTGCTGAAAGTATAGTAGATGAGAAAGTGTAAGTTGCCTTAGGCGCCCAACATTCTCATTTTTTGTGCCTACATTTTTAAGAAACAGGCTTTATTTTTTTAGAACAGTTTTAGGTTCACAGCAAAATTCCACAGAAGACAGGGAGATTTCCCATATAATCCCTGCCCCTACACATCCATAACCTCCCCATTATCAATACTGCCCACCAGAGTGCGACATCAGTTACAATTGATGAGCCTACCTTGAAACATTTTTATCACAGAGTCCACAGTTTCCATTAGGTTTCACTCTTGGTGTTGCACATTCTGTGCGTCTGAACAAAAGTTTAATGACATGTACCCACCATTATATTTGTATAGAGTAGTTTCACCACCTTAAGAATCTATCCTTGACCAGGCAGGATGGCACATGCCTATAATCCCAGCACTTGGAAGGCCAAGGATCACTTGAGCTCAGGGGTTTGAGACCAGCTCTGGCAACACAGCGAGGCCTCATCTCTACAAAAAATACAAAAATTACCTGAGCGTGGTGGCATTCACCTGTAGCTTGTAGTCTCGGCTACTAGGAAGGCTGCAGCAAGAGGATCGCCACACCTAGAAGCTTGCAGCTGCAGAGAGCCCAAGCCATGGTCCCGCCACTGCACTCCAGCCTGGGCAGAGAGAGACCCTGTCTAAAATACATATATGTGTGTGTATACATATATGTTCCTATATATGTATACATGTATATGTGTATATACACATGCATACATATACATATTCTTAACATTCTAAGTCCTCTCCCCCTTAGGCTGTAATGTCTGCACCAATTAGCCACCCTTTCCCCCAACAAAAGGAGAAAGTTTACCCAATAAAATTGTTTTGTGTAAAGACACAATTGCCTTGAGTAAAATCTTACTAAAAGTCTACTAAATACAATTGCCTTGAGTGAAGTGGCAATTTGAGAAAATCAAGAAATGTGGGCTGTATCCAGATTTGAACTTACACAAGGTGATATAAAGGGAACAGCTGCAAGACATAAAACAGCAAACTGAAGAATCCAGGAGAAACAGAAAAATGCAAGTGGTATCTGGGAGAAAATTAAACCCTAGAGATATTGTGGAAAAGGGGAAGACTAAGAGGCAGAATTCCTTTGTATTTAAATATCCTGGGACAGAGAGACCCCAGTAGACTGCAGGGAGAGGGAGAAAGGCAAGCAGCTGATATCTGGTTACAGGCTGCTTCATTTCCACATGGACGGCACTTGGTTAAAGTGCTGTTCTAGCAGACTCAAGTGTTTCACACTCTACAAGTATCAGGGAAAAGGAGAATATTTTTTAAAGTTATAGTAAACTACAATGAAGTAAGTTATAATCTACCCAAAATAGTCAACTAGGATTGCCAGAAAGGGGCTGACTGGAAGCCAAATGGAGAGCAGGGAAGAGGGGAAGTCTACCTTGGAAGAGAGCAGGTATTTGCCAAAAGCCACTTACAACCTCACAACATAACTAGATCAAATAATTTTCTGTCATGCCAGATAGTGGAAGGCTGCTATGCTGAGAAAGGCAATTGAGCAGTTTTGGCGGCGGAAACCAACAGAAGGCTTAGAATCAACATCTGTTTTCTACAGTATGCTCGCTTTGATTTCCATCTCCAAGTTTCTGAAATTTCAGAAACAGTATATGGCCTTGTCAAAGAAATGACGAATTACTACGTTACTTTGTGTTAACGAAAAGGTTACATTCATGTTCAGACGGGAGAGACGCTTCACTGAGGAATTTTCAATTTTTCAAACTGTTACACGCACACACAAGACGGAAAGGAAGGCAGCCCGACCGCGTTTCCCAGGAAACAGGTGCTGCAAGGTGGCGATGCGCCCCACCCTCCTCCGGGAAGGCGCTGACCGTTCCGCAGGTGTCTCCATTGGAAACAAATAATGGGAATCTCGGTCAAAGAGGAATTCCCTGATTCCACTTGAGAAGTCGCGGGCATGGAGGCGCCGCAGGAAATTAACCACGGCGCCTCCCCAGGTGCTGTCCATTTTGCAAAGGGTGCGTCTCTACAGCGACTGTGACGAGTCCCGGAGCATCAGCACCAGGGACCGCCGCCCGCTGCACCCTGGGCTTCCCAGACTGGGTGTTGCAGAGTGAACGCCCCAGCTCCTGCCCCGAACCCACGTCCGCTGGCTCCTACCGTGATTCATGATCCTCGCTCGGGCTCTCACTGTCCACGCGCGCTGACGCTGGGCTCCGACACCACGGCCGCCTCCGCACGGCGGCGCGGCTGCTGTTTGTAAACACGCCCCACGTGCGCTCGCCCTGCCCCATTCGCAGCCGGCTCACGGGACTAGAGGATCCTCCGCTTTCCCACCCAGCCCTCTGGGGGTGAGATTCTAAAATTTCCCCTTGGTGAGAAAAGAGCCTCGCCCGCAGAGCCGAGCCACTGGGAAAAGCGCCAGGACAAGGAGAGCGTGTGCCGCCCCCTGCCGGCCGGAGAGGCAGTCGGGCCCCGAAACAGCCAGGCGCTGAGGGAAACCCAAGCGGCGCCCACAGACTTTCCTCTGCCGGGCCCCGCCCCTCCCGCGCGCTCGCCGGAGTCCCCGCCCCCGGGCCGCGTGCACTCACCCGGGCAGGCCCCGCCCCCTCGCCGGCACAACGTTCTGCGGGGGCGCGCGCGTGCACTCTAATCCCCCGCCTTCCGGCTCCGGCGGCGACGCTCGTTTCTCGCCGCCGTCCCTCGCCGCCGCCGCCGCCGCGCCACCAGTGCCAGCCTCCCTTCGGGGACTCCATTTGCTTTTAGTGCGGTCTGGGCGCCGCGCACGCGGGCGCAGGGCGATGCCCGGTGCCGGCGGACTGGCGTTCCCTGCGCCAAGCGGCCGCCCGCTGGCTGGCTGGCTGCGGCAGTGACACCCTGGTCGCCTGCGTCCGGGCGGAATCCGGGCTCCCTCCGCGGGAGGAAAGACGTCCCGCGCTCTGGAGCTCGCCCAGCGGGGAGAGGCCCTCGCTAACACGGCTTCTCTCTGACCTCTTAATTTCAGGAGGTAGGCTCTTTAGGTCCCTCTCTCTGTCACCCCAGATTATGCCTAAAAGCATTATTTGTCGTATTTAGCTGTCACATTGATAGGAGGCGTTAATTTTCTCAAGATAGTTGCAGGATAGATGTGGATAATGCCACAGATCCTGATGTTGAATTGAAGGAAAATGTTTTTGGTATTTTCCTTTAGGTTTCGGAGACTCTGAGTGCCTATACAACCCCCGCAGGAACTACTTCTGTTGGCCCACCGAGGATCGTCTTTCACCGGGATTATTGTAACATCATCTTCACGGAGCCTTCCACCCCATAGCCTCTACCTTGGGTCCTAATTTCCACCGATGCAGTTTATTGATGCTTTCTTTAGTAATGTTGCATCACATGTCCACTATCCTCCTTTCCCGCTGCCAAATGCAGTAGGTTTAAGTCGCTTTTAAAGTAGAGAGTTTTCTGCCTGTTCCACTTTCACCTTATTTGCACCGCTCACTTCCGTCCGGGTCATCTCTTGCTTATGATTTCCACAAGCACTCACTTGCGCAACCTATAGCAGAGTCCTTGCCTAGAGAGACAGCATTCCATACAATCCACTGCTTGACAAAGACCACATAGACAGAGGGTGAGTTTTCCCATTGTATTTTCCTGTATGTCAAGTTTACAAGTCCTCTCTTGACTTAAACTGTTTACTCCCTAGCACATTTCCTAAAATACTTCCACCTGAGATTTAGTGGCAGATTTAGCAAAGAACATTACCTGCAAGGATAGCAAGAATTGAGTATGCAGTAGTACTGTTTAGAAACTGTTCAGTTTCTGACCTCCAGTGTGATTGCAATTCACAAAAGAACCTAAACCCTAAGTGAAGAGGAAGGAAGAAAAGAGTTCATTGGAGCTAGGCTTTGTTGTAGAAAGTTTGTAAGTTTTAAAACAGCAAGTAAACATTCATGTAGACCTGGTCAGGAAATTGGTCACTGCAGTATCCATCTAGGTCCTAGAAGTGAGAGGAGGAATCTTTCAACCTCATTTTGTAGTCGCTTTGTATTCAAATCTTAGTTGCTAATTGTCTTGTTCTAGTTATCACCTAAAATAGACACCTAAAATGTTGGGGAAACGTAAGCGTGTGGTGTTGACAATTAAGGACAAGCTTGACATTATTAAGAAACTTGAGGAAGGCATCTCTTTCAAAAAACTTTCTGTGGTGTATGGAATTGGTGAATCCACAGTTCGTGATATTAAAAAGAACAAAGAAAGGATTATAAACTACGCAAACAGTTCAGATCCTACCAGTGGGGTATCCAAACGTAAATCTATGAAGTCATCAACATATGAGGAACTTGATAGAGTTATGATAGAGTGGTTTAACCAACAGAAAACAGATGGGATTCCAGTGTCCGGAACGATTTGTGCAAAACAAGCCAAGTTCTTTTTTGATGCTTTGGGCATGGAAGGTGATTTTAATGCATCATCAGGCTGGCTAACTCGATTTAAACAGCGCCATGGCATTCCAAAGGCTGCTGGTAAAGGAACAAAACTAAAAGGAGATGAAACTGCAGCCAGTGAATTTTGTGGTAATTTTCAGGAATTTGTTGAAAGAGAGAACCTACAACCAGAGCAAATTTATGGTGCTGATCAAACTGGATTGTTCTGGAAATGTCTACCATCAAGGACATTAACTCTTGAAACTGAGCAAAGTACTTCTGGGTGTAGGTCAAGCAGAGAGAGAATCATTATTATGTGTTGTGCAAATGCCACAGGTTTACACAAACTTAACCTTTGTGTTGTGGGGAAGGCCAAAAAGCCCCGAGCATTCAAAGGCACTGATCTTTCAAACCTTCCTGTGACATATTACAGTCAAAAAGGTGCATGGATAGAACAATCTGTTTTCAGACAGTGGTTTGAAAAGTACTTTGTGCCACAGGTGCAGAAGCATTTGAAATCCAAGGGACTCTTAGAAAAAGCAGTGCTTCTTTTAGATTTTCCCCCAGCACATCCACATGAAGAAATGTTGAGCTCAGATGATGGCAGAATTATTGTGAAGTATTTGCCACCAAATGTCACAAGTCTGATTCAACCAATGAGCCAGGGAGTTCTAGCCACTGTAAAAAGATACTACCGAGCAGGACTTCTCCAGAAATACATGGATGAAGGAATTGACCCAAAAATATTTTGGAAGAACTTGACAGTGTTGGATGCAATTTATGAAGTGTCAAGAGCTTGGAACATGGTAAAATCAAGTACCATAACCAAAGCATGGAAAAAACTTTTCCCTGGCAGTGAAGAGAATTCAGGTATGAACATCGATGAAGGAGCCATTTTAGCAGCCAATTTAGCAACAGTTTTACAGAACACAGAAGAATGTGAACACGTTGACATTGAGAATATTGATCAGTGGTTTGACTCTCGGAGCAGTGACTCAAGCTGTCAGGTGATGATTGACAGTGAAAGTGCTGAGGACCAGACCAAGGCTGCTGAGCAAAAGCCTTCCAGTAAGAGTAGAAAAACAGAACTGAATCCAGAGAAGCATATTAGCCATAAAGCTGCACTTGAATGGACTGAAAATTTACTAGATTATCTTGAACAACAAGACGACATGCTTCTGTCTGATAAATTGGTATTAAGGAGGCTTCGGACCATGATAAGAAAAAAACAGAAGATCCAAAATAGCAAAAATCATTAATAAGGCTCAGTGTATTTGCATCTTTGTGACTGTATCTGCAGTGAAACTTTTCTTGTTTGAAGTCCTGTGGATTCCAAAGCCAAATACATTTTATAAATGATTTTAGGATTAGATGTCAGTTTGGATTACTTTAATACAGCTCTTTAATGTTGACTCTAATCATGGGGCATTGACATGTAACTTGTCTTTTTACGGTTTCTAATATGTATTGTACTAATTAGATCATAAGGTACCCAAGGCCAGGGATCTTGTGTCTGTTGTGCCTGAATTCAGTGTGTCTAATAAAGGCCCATGCACACTATAGGCACTCAATAAAACTTACATTTTTATGGCTTGCTTTGAAGTTGAACTTCCAAATTGAAATATGTTGGGGGTAAGTTCCCATTTCACAGCTTTTCCACTGCTGAAAATCAGAAGAGTTCAGCAAAAATTGTGCTTGAAGTATTTCACTGCGACTGCAGACAACAGAGGAAAATAGTCTAAAGCCTTAAATACTGCATTTCTGTACTAGCAGTATTTGGGCAATTGGCAATTCAGATCAGCCATCTCTTGAGTATAGTAAAGGAAGAGAAGTATGATTTAAAAGTCCCAGAAAAAGGATTTGTACTTCAGTTTTTTTTTTCCATCTGATAAGAGGGAGAGTTCTTAAATAGTTGTGGGAAGAATGCCATTCCTGTTCCAGGAAAATAGATTTCAGTTCCCAAACCATTGCAATAAGGAGAAGTAAGAGTTAACATTTTATCATATGTCTTTTGGGTTCTTTATAGATGCCGGTAGTTTTCTCTTTAATAAGTTTCCGACTTTTATGTAACACTTGAAAGCTTACAAAGTATGTATGTCATTTGCTTTCATGTAGCATTTTTTGTGAAAACAAATGCTGAGAATATAAGCATACCTCTAATTTGTGGAACCAGTACACGAACAGTGGACTAACATTAAGTAAAACACGAGAGAGGCATTGTAGAGTGCAGCTGCTGTGTGACCATGGGCAAATTACTTAAACCCCTATCTGTTAATACAACTAATACCTGTCTCAGAGAGTTCTGTGAGGAGTAAATGAGTTGGCATGTGGATTTTAAATAATAGGGGCTTATAATAGGGCCTAGCTCAGAATAACACTGAATGTTAGCTATTACTGCCATTGTGGAAATCGAGGTTTGGTAGTAGGCAAAACCGATCCAATATATGACTCAAAGTGGGGCTGCTGCATTAGGAAACCCTTCCAAGGAAGTGAGATAAAAGAGATACAAGTAATTAGTTTCAGAGGAAATACAATAATGATTTCTTGCATTGAAAACTGAAGGGTTACTCTAATTGAAAAATCACTTACCACCCCGTTAGGCTTTGTGATGTATGCAGGCATTTAAGACATCTTAGATGGAGTTATATACGAAATGGAAATGGAATTGTAATTTCGTTGGTCCAGGTCTGTTAGCACTTTGCTAATAAAATAAATAGAAGTTGGCTTTATTCATAAAAGAAAATCTTACTAATATTGGCATAATTTAACAAAGTAATAAAACACCTTTACAGTAGATAAGATCGCAGTAAGCAGGACACTTGGAATATTTTATCAAACTAAAGTAATATAGGATCAGTAGAAAAAGCAAAAGAAATGTCTTAGAAGACGGTGGTTATAGTATTTGGGCCCAGCTATATATAAGGAGCTTATCATTTAGCCCGCTTCTGATTTTTCTTTCATGAGGATTATTATCAGTGCCTTTTGAGCTGTGGTTCTGGATTCTAGAACACCTTTTTCAGAAGACCTCTAAGAATATACATTTTTGGAGAATTCATACATCATTATTAAAACACTTTCCTCAATTTACACAATTAATGTGACCTACCTGATAGCCTTGAGGGAATAGAACCCTGCAGGATAAGTCCTGAGGCTATTTGGTTTCCTGGAGACTAAGGATTCTGAAACTTAATAATGGTAATGACTTATATTTGAACACTGCTTTGCATTTCTGCATTGCTCTTTGCTAACAAAAACTTTCTTCAATCATGACACTGAACTGGTTTAGTCTCATGTTTTATCATTAATCCTAATATGAATTGTGCATTCTCATTCCATGTTTCATTGTAATAAAATCTTCTCCTCCTTGAGATATTGTAATAGTCCTTCTAGAAAGACACATTGTGGTTATCTTGGTTAATTGCATGCCCCTTATATGTACCCAAGTTGGAAAAGCAGACGTGTACTCTCATTTTGACTCTGCACCTTAAAGGAAATACCTACACATTCTGACTGTTGGTTAATAATTTTGACTATTGGTTAATTTTTAAAATGCATATGCTTTTCAGAGGAACTGAGAGACTAACAGAACTCAGAACAAATGGGCAAAGTATTTGGTAACTAACAGCATGCTTTTCTTACAAAACTGCACAGTGAATGCTATTTCGTAATTCAGTCTCAAAGGGGTTGGTTGGAGAACTGGGTGCTAAATAAATATAGAGTTGGCAGGGCCAAAGAAGCCACAGGCAATTCAAGCAGAATGATATAGTAGCTATTGTCCTGGGATTCTTTGTTTTCAGTCTTCAGACAGTCGTGCAGTCACTTCATGAATTTTCTGGATTTAGGAAGAATTGTGGTGGACTGAGTGGCACGGCAGATATGAAGCAGGACAAAGATACTCAAGTCACAGGGTCAGAACACACAGTACTAGAAATCAAAGGAGGACCCTGCACCTCCAAAATTAGACTTATTCAGGAGGGCTGTGTTCACCTATCACCTTCATATTTTCACAAATTAATGTGTTTTTTTTTAAAATATACATACTATACATGTTAATATCTACAGAATTACAGGTCTCATGTGCCAACTGCCATCTTTGTCTAATTCAGGTTAAACATAAGAATTCTTATTTTTAAACTTGCAAACTAAAACCTAAAATCAATTTTGCATACCTCATCTGCAGACTTTAAAAACACTAGCCAAGCAGAAGGAGTAGGGTTGTTGAAGGTTAACTGATTGGAATGCAAACTTCAGCTTCTCCACTCTTCTATAGATAACCTTGGCAGCATACTGGACCTCTCTGAACCTGTTTCTCCATATGTGAAAGGGTGGAAAGATAAGCAGTCACATTCCAGGCAGTCATAAACACCAACTATTAAGCAGTCCCACAGCTGTTCATTGAGAACCCCTGGTCTCCAGGCTTGCCTCTGGAGCTCTTCTCTCACAGAGACTCTATGTAGACCCCCAGGAAGGCCAGGCATCTCTTGAGATCCAGAGCATTGACCTATCTCCGGGAATGCTGGCTGGGGTGTATGCCTAGGTGTGCAAGCAGCACTGAGTTCCCCGGACTCCAAGGACTACAGCTGTCAGTCACCACAGGGGCCCATCAGTAAAAACAAAACAAAATCTCTTATAAAGATTATAAGATTGAAAAAACAGACTCCTGTAATAGCAAAATACCAAATTATAAACAGGACCTAAGACCATGCAGGCAAGGGTTAAGTGACATCCTTACACTTAAAGAGTAAGCTGTCTTCTAGCTGCCACAAGGGTTTTCTTTTTCTCTAGCAGTTAGACAGGCACTGGCCTCAAGCTAACTGGCCCCCAGCCCCTGTTCCACGAGCTATAAATAAGATTTAATTAGACACAAGCCTGACTTTAATAACTTTCACCTGATAAAAGACCACTGACCAGGGACTAGTTGTAGCTGGTTTACAGAAATTGCACACTTGCGGGCCTTTCTGCCCTGAAAAGACCTTTTAATGTATAGGGCCTAATTTTATTGCATCTAAATATTAAGTCTCACCCCAAAATGAACATGAGTCAGATGTTATGTGCATATTTGTTCAATGCACATGTGTCAGGACCACCTTCATGAATATTCATAGTCCCTCCTGCAACCTGTTAAATATGTACATTTAGCCCAACCTGTTGTCATATTTCCATAGGAGCTTCAAGCACAATTGATAGTGGGAAGCGTGCACTATAATTAAGACTGAGTAGTGTGTGTACATCCTAGATAATTCTGGAAACAAATCCTCAGCCCTATAAGACATGCACAAGCAAATTAATGCTATGTCTTACCCCACAATGTCTTAAGTCAGTGACTCTCCTCATGGTTTGGATCAGGCCGCTCCTGGTGAAAAAAAGTTGCTCATAATTTCAGCCATGATTAAAGGGAAGGTTTATTCTTCTGCTGTAGACCATATTGCTGTTACATACTCACCATGATGCTCTAGCAGATCTCTCTGTGAGCCAATGGACTCAAAAGTATTTTCCACTCCAAGTGGTGAGGTTCCATTCCACTGCCCCTTAACTGCATGTTTCAGCAGGAAGTAGCTAGATGGAGCACATCATCCGCTTTCCATAGAAATGGAATGGAACTTGACAGTGGGGAGTTGTAACTGAGAGTCTCAGGTTTAAAATGTATTTTAAAGCCCTTCCCAATAGTCTTAAAGTGCATTTAAAAGGTTTTTTGTTTTTGCTTTTGTTTTTCCGTTTATTTCTCTCCTTCCCCCTGGACACTCCCTTATACCATGATCCTATGACCAACATATACGTACTTGTCTAACTATATGATTGCTTAGAAATTCCAGGGGCTAATCTTGAAACAGCCCAGGCCTGGAGACCCAGCTGCGGATTACCTCAAGGTGGTTAATCTACAACCTGTCACAGTCAAGATGGCACCGGCGAGTTCTCCAGGTGGACAATAACTCAAGATAGCCATCAGAACACGACCGGCAGACCTGCATGTTTGGCATGCAGACATTATTTCCACAATTCCTCCATGTTTCCCATACGAGGTTTCCCCTTTGTAAATCCCTTCAGTCAGCCCCTTAAAATTTGAGGTATCGTTTTGAGGCTTGAGTCCGGGCATCTCCTCAACTGCTAGCATTTTATTAAAGCTGCTTTCCTTTCACCACACCTCGCCTCTCATGTGTCAGGCTTTTGAAACTGTGAATAGCCAGACCTGAGTTCAGTTATGGGATGCTACCTTTACAAGGGAAATTTATTCCTTACTTTTAGGCAAGCAAGAGGAGAACAGAGAACACTTCCTGCATCTGTTGATTCTCAGTTGCCTTCAGCTCAGATAATCCTTATGCCAAAGAGGCATGTTTTGGGGGCATAACCTGAACCCCTTCAGTCCTTAGTAGTTTCTCAGCTTCTTAGAATCACAAGGCTTTTTTTCCTTTCCTTTCTGAACTAGCCTGGCTCTTGCAAGTGAAAGCCTTGCTTTCCAGATTATTGTTTCTACTGCACTCTTTTTCCTGTCTTTGGTCTACTTTGAAAGTAAAGCTAAGCAAAGACTTCTTTGTTCTCAGCATTATTTGCATTTTCCCTGAAGCAGTGAAGCTAAAGGACAAGAATTACTGGGAATGAGAAGTGTGCTGATTTTTATTTTCAAGACTCTGTATTTTCACCCCAGAAAAAAAAAATTATCCCACATTCTGTAAATTTGAATCTCCCAGAGACGGAAAGGTCACCCAGAGCATAGAGCTTTCTGTCATCTTGGGGAGAATCCCTTTCTGTTACACATTTTCATTCCCACTTCCAGCAAGACAAATTTCTCTTTGTTTCATGCACTTCAATTCAGCAAGCAAGCAACTTTTAGCACTTCAGCAAGTAACATTTATGTTTCACCTTCTACCCCAGGCAGCTTTGAAAATATTTTTTTCCTTGACAGACCATCATCTTAAAAGAATTCTAGAGCCAGCTATTAAACAAAACAAAACAAAACTCGTCTACTTCCTTGTACTGTACCTGTCTGCTCTCCTGTTTCAGTGAATAGAGAAGGCCTCAGAGCTTCATGGTGCTGGATATACCAGTACAGAGTACAGTAGTTGAAAGGAAAGGAAAGAGTGCTTTACCTTTCTTAAGGTCTAAATAGCATTGTGAGTGAAAATATCAACAGGCAAAGAATCATCTGTGTGCTTTATCTTAACTTTCTTAGTAAAATACCCTTGCAGGCACAGAAAAAGCCAAAAGGTCTGAACAGCTCTTCAAAATAAACAGATTTGTAAACCATTTAAAAGAGGATGGAAAGTGAAGTCTGATGGGGCAATGGAACATATACTGGGGCTTGATGCCTAGGTGTACATGGTCCCGTCTATTGCCTCCTGGGACAGGCTCGCAGCTGCCAGCCCCATGACCTTTGTCACTACAGATCCCACCCAGCTTCTTTCTCCGCACTCCCGCCTGGTGACCACTGTCAGCTTCCTCTCCTGGCAGGGGCCTGGGCACAAATTCACAGATGTTGAGGTTGGGCATGCTGCCCAGAGGCATATTGGGTAAGGCATGGCAGGAGCTATTTTGCCCCAGGCTGATCGTGCTATGGTACATTAGGTGGGGATTGGCTGGGGAGAGCTTCTTACTCACCCCAATCCAGGTACTGAGCACCTCTGACAGGCTGTAACCCCTTGGCAGTCACCCAGTGCTCTGGGTTGGAAAGGCAGACACATGGGAAGGGGAGACTGGCTTTCCCATCCCCAGCCACGACAAGGTGCATTAGTGTGGCAGTGGACTGCAGGGTAGGCACCAGCACCTGTGAGGTCTGCACTTGTCCAGCAAGTGTGCCTGTGCCCAAAGGTGTGTGACATTAAATAGCAAATTAAAAAACCCAGCATGATAGGTCCAAAGAGAGACTGAAGAAGACAGGGAAATGCTTGTATCTTAGTACTTTTAACAACACCTTTACTTTAAGGGGCCCCGTATTTTCATTTTGCACTGGGCCCCACAAATTCGGTAGCCAACTCTGCTTTCCACTGTTTGACATCCCCTACTCAGGGATTACATGTCTCAAGAGAGAGGACTATAGAGAGTAAAGGGGAATCAATATGGGCATACAGCATTCTTACGGCACTGGGAACCATGTATTTGCAGGGTACCATCATTTTCATACATTGCATTTGCAGGATACTTCAGATTTTTAAAAATAGATTCCCATCCAGCAATTACAGATATGAGATACCATTTCAGTCCAGCATTGCCACAGTACACACTGGCTTAGGACATTCACAGCCACCTCCAAATGAGGTCTAGATAAGAAAGAAAACCTTGGAGCACCCAAGTGGATAGTGAGGTGGATGACATTCTGTATATCCCTCAACCAACAAATAAATAATATACCCTGATAGCTCTGTGTCATGGGGAGGGAGAAAGGATACATATGAAAATTACTATGGAAGTTCAGAGTTAAGAGCATACCAGTGGATTTTCTTTGCAAAACAGAAGCAACCTATAGAAAACATTCACTTTTCTTCATTAAGATGCAAAAATACATGGGCTCTATGAAGCAATGCTGAAGATACACATTCAGCATTGGTATGGTATGTTAACCAAAATGAGCAACTTTCCAGGAAAGCAAAAATAGAGTACCAGAATTAAAGTCTTCACTGGAGATGGTAAAGAACAAGATTAACATTGTAAAATATTCAATTAGTAATTTTCATGAGACACTTGAAACAGTTTCCCATAATGCAGAAGATAAGGTTGAGAAAAGCAGGCTGGTTGGTTTTCCTGTTTGAAAATCACCTGGAGGAAAAGAGGAAAAGCCCCTTCCTCAAGGTCTAGCTTACCTAACTCTCAGGCAATCAGTAACAAAAGATCCAAGAAGTCATTAAATGCAAGTTCTTACTTCAGGGGCTAGGGACTTCCCCAGGGCTCTGAAGACTGACTCCAACCTATAGTTACCTCTTCCTTATTTTAATGCTAAAAATCATGCCTGGGGTAGAGATTTATAATGCTAACGCTGCTACAATGTATGAAGAAGCATGTTGAGTCGCTGCACAAATGCTAGAAAAACATCTATAGGTGCCCTGATGTAATCCTTCCCTGTAGAAAGGCCCTATAAAACACACCCACACACTACCCTCAGGGATTAGCCCATTCCCTTTTCCTTTCAGGGCTAACTCCCTTGTGCACAAGCTGAATAAACTCTTGTTGCTATGTTTGGTGATCTCTCTTGATTTCTATCATGGGAGATCTCAAGAACACAGGGCACTAGTAACAGGGTCACAGAATAAAAATGATGCAGTGTCAGAAAATAAACAACCCAAACTCTAAATCTGCAATAATCAAAATTAAATTCCACATACAGTATGCTTGCACTGAAAATAGGAATAGGCACCTGGAATACTAATTACTGAATAGCAGGAAATACTAAGGGAGAAAGATTGTTCAGTTTATACTATCAAGACAGCTCACAAAGCATCCAGTCAGAAAAAGTTGCACGCACACACACACACAAACAGAGTTTGTCTTCAGGTTACTTTATAGGTCAAAGTGTTATAAGAAATTGATGACTCTCCATAGATTTTAAGGGAGAAGAGTTGTAAGCAAATGATTTTATACCCACCCAGGTTGTTATTCTTGTGTAAAGGCAACAGAAAATTATTCTGTCTTATGCAAGAGTTCAGCAATTTATCATACCACCCGTGTAAACTACCTCAAATTAAAAAACAATATATAAACTCTAGCAGATTCAAAATTGAAAACACAAGAAACTGTCAGCTTCGTAAAAGAACTGGCAGTTAGTTTTAAAACCATTTAAATATAGATATCTAACTGTAACTACAGCTACAAAAGATATAAAATACAAAAATCAGAAATGTAAGCTATAAAATTATAAAATAAGAAAAATAACTTGGAAAGGAAAAACCCTAAAAATGTAAGGCATGCTGATGTTTTAGCAATATTGTCTGAGTATAGAAATCCAAGGTGATGTCGACAAAGACCCGGAATGGACTGGGAAAATAGAAGCCTGGTAATGTTTTTAATGAGCATAGGGAGAGTGGGGAATGTCTAATACTTTATTCTAGTATTAAGTTAAACCAATACAGGCCAGGCATGGTGGACCACACCTGTAATTCCAGCACTTTGAGAGGGCAAGGGGGCAGATCACTTGATGTCAGGAGTTCAAGACCAGCCTGGCCAAAATGGTGAAACCCATCTCAATTAAAAATGCTAAAATTAGCTGGGCATGGTGGTGAAAACCTGTAATCCCAGCTACTTGGGAGGCTGAGGCAGGAGAACCTCCTGAACTCAGGAGGCAGAGGTTTCAGTGAGCTGTAATCTCACCACTACACCCCAGTCTGGGCGACAGAGTGAAACTCCATCTAAAAAACAAACCAAAACCCCATGTGCTGTTTACAGGAGACATATCTTAAGCAAAAGATCACACAACATTTTAAAGTAAAGAAAGAACAAATAAACTGAAAGTTAGGAGTGACAACATACTAACAAAGTAAACTTTTAAGCAAAAAGCAAGTTTGACAAAAATGATTATCTTATATAAATGATAGGCATAATGATGGTGATAATAATAAAGCTGTGTTTTATAAATAAAGTAATACTTAAAGGGATAAAACAAAAATTATGAGTCATACAAGATAAATTGATAGAAACATAAATGTAATAAAATTATTTAATATATTCTGTCTTTGATGATCAAGAAGATAAAAAAATAAATGATGTAGACAACTTGAACAATAAACACAGCAAGATCACAAATTTTACCTCAAACTACAATTTGGATATATAATGGGAAATACAATTTATTTATTTCATCTGTGATTAATCTGGCTTTCTAAGGCCCATAGTTCCAATTTGTAACTGAGGGAAGAATTGTAAATACCTAATCTCTTTTAAATCTTAGTTCAGTCTGATAATTTAAATACTACTTTGTGGGTGCTGTTTAGCCCCTCTCTGATAAAAATCTTTGGTCTCTTAAGTGGTTCATCCATTCCGCTAATTTTCCCTCAAGGCAGCATGTGGGTATATGGAAAAGGGGTGTGCAGCTTCATCAACCTCTCAACATTACCATGAAGGTGAAATCTTCAGGCTCAGGTGCTCTCCTTGAACTCCTCTCTGTTATCTCTAGTCTTTGGAGAAATGTTTGTGCTCTTCCTGGCTGTATACGTGCCCTGCTGACCTTTACTCTTAAAGACTAAACCTGGTGTCAGGAGTGCGTTGGCTTTTCACTGTCTTAATCACTGCCCATTAGTGACTGCTTAGCTGAGACTGCCTCTCCTTGGCTCTCATTGGTGTCATAAGCCCATTATATGTTTGAGTTTGACTCCCATTTGGCTCCAGCTAGACTACAGCCTTTGACACAGAGCTACTCATTGCATCCCTTGACCATGGCAAATCCTCTCTAGCAGCTTTCCCAACCTCATCTAATTCTGTGATCCAAGGTGGTTTAGAAAATCTAAACAGGATGTCTTTCCTCTATCTGCCTGTTTTTATAGATGTTGAAAAATTAGGAGGCCATTAGGCTGCATTCTGGATTCCTACATAAGCAAACTGAAACCCAACTCAGAGTAACTCAACCAATCAGAAACTGCTAACAAAGCTCTAATTAGGAGGTGTACCAATCAGAAACCTTCAACTAACCTCTAACTAGAGACTTTCCACCTAAAATAGTTTGTCTTGCTCTCATGAACCCCTTATAAAATTTCTCTCTTCATGCCTCCTTGCTAGAGCCCAAACTGCTTGTGATTTGGGGCTACCTGATTCATGAATTGCTGTCTGCTCAAGTAGACTCTTTAAAATTGTAATGGGCTTAAGCTTGTCTTTTAGCATAGGTCAGTTTGTCAAGACTCATCTAGTCAAGTGACCAATTGTCAAATTTAATAACTGTACTTATTCACCAGAGACTTGTTTCATTGTCCTGCTTCTGAAGGTTGCTGCAAACAGTTTTGGCAGTGTCTATGAAGTTTAAGTTGACATGTTTCCATTTTATCTTCATAGCATTTTAAGGAATAACCAGGTTGTTGAAACTTGAGTTATAGAATGGTTTAGTGCATGTATCAACTAGTCAGGAAAGCTTATGTCAACATTTTAGCATTTTTAGGACATAGGGTCAATTTTCTCTTATTCTTTCTCTGTAATTTCTTATTTACAATGAATGGAGTGCTAATAAATAGAGCTCATATGCCAAAAGCTTATACTTTACTTTTTCGCTTTAATAAATTCTGCTTTGCAATGCACACTATATATATCAACAGAATAAGAATCATACTATTCCTTTAAGGGTTTTTTATGAAAGTCAAAGCATCATAGACCAAAACAAACACAAAGTAGGTAAAGGCTTAAATTCTTAAGAATTTTTTATTTAATCCAAGCACTTTTTAAAGCCACTGATGTTTATTTTTCAAATTCTGTGTGGTGACTTGTGGGGGACAGGAATGCAGATTATGAAAATGCTAGCCTTTGTCAGTAAGATACATACACAAATTCAAGAGCCATCTATTTTGTAAATGTTGGTAAGAGTGTTCATATGCTATGAACTTTTATGATGTTACATAGAACACTGAAATTCAACCAATATGGCAGGGGTTCATAAACTCTTGATGAGGTTGTTGACTAGACTGATGAAAGAAATGTTGGAGTTAGAAAGTCAGATTTGGAATTCTGCCACATAGAGTTGCTAGTTTAAATCATGAAACTGGCTATGATGACTGAAGAAGAATAATAGAAGTGAAAATGTCAAGGACTGAACTTTCAATACCTAAAATTAAAGAGTTTACCAAGACAAAGGCACAGGAGTGATGGGAAGGAAAAAAGTGAGGGGAATATAAATAGAAAAATACAGAGAAGAAAGATACTCCAGAGAACCAAGAGATAGAAATTAACAATGAGAAGATACACATAAGTGAGAAGCAGAAGTGTAAATGTTTGAAGAAGTAATAAAAGATGGGTTTGAAATGCAGAGAAAGAGAGAGAGAACAGGTCCCTGTCCTTTGAGGGAGAAGCTTGGATGAGGAGAATGATGAAATGTATTTCTCACAATCATTGTCATTATCTTCACTTATTTGTCAATACCCTTAAATAAGGTATGTACACAGAGCGGTAATAAAAAGCAAGATATTCAAAAGCAGTTGAAGATTGTTTAGCTTCCTGTTTCTAAATTTTCCTACTCTAGTTAAGCCAGCTTATTCTCATCACAGCCACTATCTGACACTCTAAACCTAGATTTGGTTCTAGAATACCTACCTTAGGCAGCTAATTTTAACACTTTCTCTTGACGCCATTTTTATTGCCATTCTTCTAAACATAACCTTACCCTCTCTTGTGGCTGACAGTTTTCCTCTTTTCTTTTTTCCTCTTGCTACTCTTCATTATATTATTCATTTTAACACCTTTTTGAGTACCTACAGTGTTCCCTAACAAATTTAAGGTCGGGGACAGCAGGAACCTTAAATACCTTGGAAATTTTGTTATACAGCTCCTGAACGGTCCTGGCAGATAGAACATATTCAATAAATATTGGTTGATAGAATGAATTAGCACAATATTGAGCACTGTATTCATGATTAAGATAAAAGTTCTGTTCTCGAGGAATTTACAATCAAGGAGTAGGAGAGCATCATTTATTCAAATAACTACAGTAAATAATTGCTTAATAAAATCAATGCAACAAGAGACTATCTAGGAGTGTAGGATCATGAAAACCAGGGAAGAGTGTATTTCAGGAAAAAGAAGTGATACACAGAGAGCAATTAAGAGAAGGACTAAGAAAAGTCCATTGGATTTAACAACAAGAAGGCCATTGACCACCCGTACAGAAGATTAGATTCTTTGAATGACCTTTGTGCTGAAAACAACTAAAAATACTATATAAAATATAAGAATACATGCTTACTTTGGCAAAACATATACTAAAATTGGAACAATACAGAGAAGACTAGCATGGCCACTGAAAATTAAAATTTTAAAAAGAGAAAATGCTATTATTTTTAAAAGCATCACTGAACTGACAGAAAAGTATAGAATGTGCACAGATTAAAACAAGTAGATAGACTGGATAAAGAAAATGTGGCACACATACACCATGGAATACTATACAGCCATAAAAAGGATGAGTTCATGTCCTTTTCAGGGACATGGATGAAACTGGAAACCATCATTTTCAGCAAACTAACACAAGAACAGAAAACCAAACACCACATGTTCTCACTCACAAGTGAGTGTTGAACAATGAGAACACAAAGACACAGGGAGGGGAACATCACACACTGGGGCCCTGTGGGTGAAGGGCTAGGGGAGGAATAGCAGAGGGTGGGAGGATTGGGGAGGAATAGCATTAGGAGAAATACCTAACATAGATGATGCGGCGATGGATGCAGCAAACCACCACCATGGCATGTGTATACCTATATAACAAACCTGTGAGATCTGCACATGTACCCCAGAACTTAAAGTAAAATAAATATATTTTTAAAAATCAGGTAGCCAACATAAAAAAAAAAATAAAACAAGTAGAAGTGAAAATTTTTGCCATTTTATATAAAACACAAATACACACACATACATATATAACTTACCTCTGTTAGAAGTCAGAATATAATTCTTGATGGAGTTAGTGGCTACAAAGGAGATCAAGGGAGGGATTGCAAATGTTCTTTCTCTTGATGTAGGTACTGGTTATGTAGAAGTATTCAGTTGTGAAAAATTTATCAAGTTTTCACGTATATTCAGGATATTTGTACTGCTCTGTGCTTTTATTCAGTAAAACTTTACTTTTTTTTTTTTTTTTTTTTTTGAGTTAAAATGATCACAAGAAAAGTGAGCAGACTAGAAGGTAAGTGAATACCCAAGTTGGCTTTTGACTGGAGGTTATCTGCCCAATCCTGGTAATTTTCAGATTCTGTTTTGATGGCTGTGGGAGTTACCGAGGACCTATAATTTAGAGCCTCTCCAAGATGAAAATCCAGGAGGAAGTCTCCTATAAGGTTGGGACCACAAGGCTACACAGTGAAAGAGTATTAGAAATAAACTTGTAGCAGAGGAGAGGCAGAAAGACAGTGTTCATGTCTTAAGCTTGGCTTTTGGTGGGAGGAATTAAAACATCTTGCCTGGAGAATTGCTTGAACCCAGGAGGCGGAGGATGCAGTGAGCTGAGATCGCGCCATTGCACTCCAGCCTGGGTAACAAGAGCGAAACTCCATCTCAAAAAAAAAAATCTTGCCCGGGAATTTGAAAATGGAATCCTCCCCACAGGCAGGTTTATAATATGAACTTACTCTATCAGTGGGAACTTAATTAAAAGCTAAGAATTTAATTAAGATGGTAGTGCTTTCAGGAGATTGGTAGGAGTAAACTCAAATCCTCTCTGAAGAAACACAACTTTTATATGGGCCTCAATGACTTTCCATGGATAAACTTCCAGAGAATAAGAGCTGACAACGCACTATGAGTAAGCACCAGCAGGAGCAGTGGAAAGCAGAACCAGATCTGCTCAGACTGCAGTTCCTGGATTTATGGTGTAGTGAATATAAAAGTAGCAAAAGTTTAGGTATTGAATATAAAAAATAGCAAATTTAATTTATTTTTTTGAGATGGAGTCTTGCTCTGTTGCCCAGGTTGGAGTGCAATGGGGGGCTCTCAGCTCACTGCAACTTTGGCCTCCTGGGTTGAAGTGATTCTCCTGTCTCAGCCTCCTAGGTAGCTGGGATTACCGGTGTGTGCCACCACTGCCAGCTAATTTTTGTATTTTTGGTAGAGACAGGGTTTTGCCATGTTGGCCAGGCTAGTCTCAAACTCCTGACCCCAGGTGATCTGCTTGCGTCTGCCTCCCGAAGTGTTTGGATTACAGGTGTGAGCCACCATGCCTGGCTGCAAAATTTATTTTAAATGGAGGCTTTAAAATAGGAGAGACTTAAAAATAAAAGATAAAGCCGATTTGAAAAGGAACTAAATGGGACTCTGAAAAATAAAAGTAGTGATCAATATAGTAATTATAATTAAGTTATCATGACCATTGTCAGAGCAGGATCATCAGAGGGAACGGTGTAGTATCTAAAAGCTAGTCAGATGAATGGTTAGTGGCAGTTAATAAACTGTGCATATATGTGCTATGTGCTGTTCTGTATGCTCGTAATATTTTATAGTTTAAAAATATTAAATAATTAATAATGAGAGATGAAAAATAAGAATGGTAAGTGCAGACTATTTCTAGCAGCTTTCAGAGGTGACAAAACTTAGTGATGGCGATGAGGAAATGCCTTCTTCCATCATTATATTTTACTACTTCCAGATACCAATTCTGCTTCTCTCTCTTGGACTAAAGGAAAAGGAGAGATGCAGGAAAGGGAGGGAGAGTGGGAAGATGAGGGAAAGGGAACGGGGAAAATAGAATAGGAATAAGAAAAAAGGGAGAGTTGAAAGGGAAAAGGAGAGAGGAGGAAACCATTATGTACATTGAATGATCTCCTTCTCTCTGTGCTGGATTTTAACGATGGTAATGGAGAAAAATAAAATGGTGGGGAGAGAAACAGTGAACATAGGAAGCACATACTAAATCAATCACATTGAACGTTAGCATATTAAGATTTAATTCCCACTGTAAATAACAAATTTTGTTTAAAAAATCTAACACTAACCTAATTCTCTCTAATTTCAATTTTCAACTACAGAAACTAGATTTGAACCTAACTAAAACTGACAAGCTCTAGTCTGCAAAACTTGAAACATCCCTACCTCTTATTGAAAAGTAAAAAGTAGAAAATAGGGTATTCAATTGTCAGTTTAAATTACTTTTCCTTTTTTTACATTTTTATTTTTAACATAGTTTAGTCCTCTTGGAGATCTGGGCCTAGGGCAAGAGGAAGAGGGATAAGGCACACTATTAGAGTTCATAGATTCATAGACATATAATTCATCTCTTGACTTTGTAGTGCAAAAAGTTCAGCATTTGTTGTATCCAATTGTTTTGAATGTACTTCAACGTCAGGTAATTTTGAAAAAATACGATGCAATTTTTAGACAAACAAAACTGCCCATTTTAATTCTCAACAAAGCAAGTCAATGCATTTTTCAAATTAGAAAAATAACAGCATAATTATATAATTAAAAGTACTATTTCTTAACTTTAGCTATTGTGTCCAGGTTCTTGGCATTTTGAACAAAGAATTGGACAAAATGTGCAAACAAAGCAAGGAGAGAATGAAGCAACAAAAGTAGATACTATTGAAAATGAAAACACACTCCGCAGGGTGGGAGTGGACCTGAGCAAGTGGCTGAAGTGTCCGGTTACAGAATTTTCTGGGACTTAACTACCCTCTAGAGGCTTCCCATTGGTTACTTGGTGTACACCATATGCAAATGAAGCAGTCTCTCACGACCAGTCTGATTAGCTGCAGAAGGTGACCAATCAGAGCCTGAAGTGAAGTTACGAAGTTAGACTCCTATGCAAAAGAAGACTTGGCCATGACCAACCTGATTGGTTGCAGCAGGGAACCAAACAGAACACACCTGACTACTCTTTGTGTTTTTTGTAGAGACAGGGTTTCGCCAGGTTGCCCAGGATGATCTCAAACTCCTGAGCTCAAGTAATCCACCCACGTTGGCCTCCCAAAGTGCCGGGATTATAGGCGTGAGCCATCATGTCTGGCCAGTTTCCACTTATAAATGAGAACATATGATTTGTTTCTGTCCCTGCATTAGTTTGCTAAGGATGATGGCTTCCATTTATGTTCCCACAAAAGACATTATCTTTTTCTTTTTTTATGGCTGCACAGTATTCCATGTTGTATATGTACCACATTTTCTTTATCCAGTCTGTTAATGATGGGCATTTAGATTGATTCCTTGTCTTTGTGGAAATAGCATTTCTTTAATGTAAAAGAGTAGATAGAATAATATTGACTGAAATAAAATTTTACTTAACACATAGTGTTAGAGCATCAAAAAGCTTTTATTATTCACCAATATTGTATATTTATATGAATGATAAAGGTATATGAATAAATTTTACTTGTTAGTGTATTTTGAACAAGACACAATGGCCAATTGCTCCTTTCCCTTTGCCACTCTCCTGTTACTTATTAATTCAGCAACTATTAAGTCTGCCCTGTGTTCCAGGCACAGTTTTAGGAGTTGGAAATATGAGATTAATACTTACTATGTCACTCATAATGGAATCTCAATTATACACTCACAATAAAGAAAATACTGTTTTGATGCATAGAGCATCCATATATATGTAAAAGAATACAAAATTGGGCCAGGCGTGTTGGCTCATGCTTGTAATCCCAGCACTTTGGGAGGCTGAGCTGGGTGAATCACCTGAGGTCAGGAGTTTGAGACCAGCCTGGCCAACACGGTGAAACCCTATCTCTACTAAAAAAAAATACGAAAAATTAGCTGGGTGTGATGGCAGGCACCTATAATCCCAAGCTGCTCAGAAGGCTGAGGTGGGAGAATTGCTTGAACACAGAAAGTGGAGGTTGCAGTGAGCCGAGATTATGCCACTGCACTCCAGCCTAGGCAACAGAGTGAGACTCCATCTCAAAAAAAAAAAAAAAAAGTACAAAATTGTGATTATTTCCAGTGTAGCAAAGAAAATTATTTGGCTCCCAGGTGGAAGAATTAGTTTTACTTAGGCACACGAAAATTCAATCTGAAAGAAAAGTTTCTTTGGAACTGGAATTGTGCTCAAGGTTCACTCCATCATCATCTTTTACCCCTAGTGGACATTGCTGAAATCATTATGAAAGAAGAGATGAAATATCTAACAATGGTTTTCCCAAAATATGAAACAGAGTTGTTATCTAAGGAATAAATAATTCTAACCTTGCTATTTTTTGTTGTTCAAGCTGAACTGTTAAAACATTCACGTATGTTAAACCATCTTATATTAACACAAACAAGAAGGCGACTATATAGTTCTTTTAGCTAATCTGTTTTTTTCCCCCTTGGCTACTTGAGATTACAAAACCAGAGCCTGGGAAAACGAGATTGTACTAAAACTCCCACAGAAAGATGTCTAGAAGCCTTGTTGCTTCAGATGCAGCAAAACAACATCTGATTGGCAAGTGGCCACTTTGGTTTTTCTCCTGCTTGGCTAGCATCCTAAATTTAGTTCTCACAATGTTCTGTCCCTATTTAACACTGTGTTGTCGAAACGCAAAATAGTGAGGTGGTAAAGAACACGGACTGTGGATTCTGACTGCCTGGGTTAGAATTCTTGCTCTGTCACACACTGGTCTTGTGATCTTACTCTCCATCTCTTGTGTCCTAACTTATAAAATGAGGAGAATCATAAGACCGGCCTCACAGGATTGGTATAAGAATTAAGCAAATTAGTATATGTAAAGCATTTAGAATCATGCTTAGCACATAGTAAGTAGTATTGCATAGTTAAACACACACACAAACACACAATATAGTAATTTCTCACACTTTGTATAGTCAAACTGGGATAATAACTTTATAATTCCCTTATATAATTATGAAGAAATATTTTATTATCTGAATTAGCTTATTAATTGAGGAGTATTAAAATGTAAAGGATAAACTGGATATCTAACATGCATGTGAACTTCTACCTCTTCCACTTATGTCTATTACAATTATTTTTTTAAATTGTACTTTAAGCTCTGGGGTGCATGTGCTCATCCTGCAGGATTGTTGCATAGGTACACATATGCCTTGGTGGTTTGCTGTCTCCGTCCCCCTGTCACCTACATCTGGCATTTTTCCCAGTGTTCTCCCTTCCCCAACCCCCCTATCCCCTGCTGCCCCTCCCCTCCTCTGGCCCCCTACTTCCTAATCTACTCCAGTGTGAGATGTTCCCCTCCCTGTGCCCATGTGTTCTCATTGTTCATCACCCACCTATGAGTGAAAACATGTGGCCTTTGGTTTTCTGTTCTTGTGTCAGTTTGCTGAGAATGATGGTTTCCAGATTCATCCATATTCCTAAAAAGGACAGGAACTCGTCATTTTTTATGGATTCATAGTATTCCATGGTGTATATGTGCCACATTTTCTTTGTTGAGTCTATCATTGGTGGGCATTTGGGTTGGTTCCACGTCTTTGCTATTGTAAACAGTGCCGCAATGAACATTATGTGTGTATGTGTCTTTATAATAGAACACTTTATAACATTTTGGATATATACCCAGTAATGGGATTGCTGGGTCAAATGGAATTTCTATTTCTAGATCCTTGAGGAATCGCTACAGTGTCTTCCATAATAGTTGAACTAATTTACACTCCTACCAACAGTGTAAGTGTTCTACTTCTCCACATCCTCTCCAGCATCTGTTGTCTCCAGATTTTTTAATGATTGCCATTCTAACAGGCGCGAGATGATATCTCAATGTGGTTTGATATCTCATGACCAGTGATGATGAGCATTTTTTCATGTGTTTGTTGGCTGCATAAATGTCTTCTTTTCAAGAGTTTCTGTTCATATCATGTCTATTACAACTAGTAAGTGTATTTGCACTTGATAGATATTTTACAATGTCTTATGTATTTATATGTGTTCCTCAATAAATCCACCCTGGGTATAAAAATCCACAGGTAGCATAAAAATAAAGGGAAACGATAATGGTTTTTTTAGTTTTCTAGTGACAGCTTCCAAGTAGTGTTCATTTTTTGGAACGCATATTGGCAATGGGAATATAAAGACCTGAAGGAAGCTCTCTGCTTAGCTTCAAGGAAAGCCACAGGATATGTAGGGAATTAAGGAATAATAAAAGGAAGAATATCGTGAGACACCTGGGAGTCTTGTTCTTTATCATTTGCTCTTGATGCATGAATTTCTGAAATACGTGTCATTTCTCAACCAGGATAGAACTGTAATAACTTGTTCTAGCTCTCACATGCATTCTTTATGATGAGGAATCTGAAGCCACCTCCACCTTTGTTCCTGTGTATGTAACAAGGCTTTCTTCTCTGGTTGCTAGGATCTACTCTTTATCATTAGTTTGGAGAAATTTGATTTGTGTCTTGCTATAATTTTCTTCATATTTCTTGTGCCTGGTTTTGTTGAATTTCTTGGATCTGAGGTTGTCACAACATACTGCTTTCTTCACAGAGAAATACCCTTGTAGATGAGGTGATAAAAGTTCTGAATGATACTATAAAATGGTTTACTTTGTTAAATAAAGACCAATTCACTCCATAATGTTCTAAAAATTGTGTTATTATTTGGACAAAGATTACATACATCTCCTGCTACGTATAGAAATCTGTGACATAGCAGAGGAAGGATTTATGCTTTAGCTAACAGTATGCTTTAGCTAACGGGTGGATTTATGCTTTAGCTAACAGTATGCTTTAGCTAACAGGTGGATTGCATGAGTATTTTCAAGGTAGGCCAGCTTTTGCTGAGTATTGTGAATAAAAAGGTGGTGGCTATAGCAATGAACTACTTAGCAAATATTTTTCATCACATAAACCAGTTGAATAAGTATCTACAAGACCTTGGAGAAAGTAGCCTGACTTTAAGTGACAAGATTCTTTGATTTATAAGAATCTGAATGTTTAGAAAAATTATATTGCAATGGGAAATCTTAACATTTTCCCCGTGCAACTTGGGCTTAAGAATTAGGAAAGATATTAGTAAGACTTAAGTTTTATAGAGAGCCGCCTTGAAGAACCACAGAACAAAATGGCACAGTATTTTTTCTTTCTTTCAACACAAGGGTTAAAGACCTTTTCCCTGAATCTTCTACTACTACTCTACAGTCTGAGAACCTGACTTTGAAAGAGGAAAAACAACTTAGTAAGCTGCCATCTGATCATGCAGTCAATATAAGACTTACTAATCTGCGCCTAGACAACTTCTGGATTTCTGTGAATGAAGAGTATCCTGCCAGTCACAGTAAAGCAATAAACATTCTGTTTCAGTTTTTTAAATTCATTATATATGTGAATAAGTTCAACTTGTTTAACAATCATCATGAGCAAGGAAAAATATCAACTCATTTTAGTCGAAATGTCATCCATGTGTGTTTATCTCAAGTTTGATTCAGAATTGAATTATTGTTCACCAGAAAAATACTCAAGTTTCAAGTTACTTTATTCTTCTAGTTTCAAAAATAACAAATTTTATGCACAGGTGTATAGAGGTGATATAAAAAGTCAATACATATACTTAATAATTTTATAACTGTTAGTCTTATACTTGAGCTTAATCATGTTACTCAGGAAGAAAATAATTTTTTGAAAGTTTAATTAAAAAGTGTGTCTTAGGATATACTTTTATTCATATTCTATTGGCTTATAGTTTTAATAATTGTACTCATTGTGTTGTTAATAATTTTCAGGTTGTAAATAACATTAAATCAACGCAACTTTTAAAAATCAACTTTTATTTTAAGTTCCGGGGTACACGTGCAGGATGTGCAGGTTTGTTACATAGGTAAGCGTGTGCCATGGTGGTTTGCTGCACAGATCAATCGATCACCTAGGAATTAAGCCCAGCACCCATTAGCTGTTCTTCCTGATGCTGTTCCTCCCCTCTCCCCCCACCCACAGGTCCCAGTGTGTGTTGTTCTCCCCCATCAACATAACTTTTATTCAAATTAAATCAATCAAGTCTACCTTTAGAAAAGTAAATTATAACTTTTTGGCTTAAACTTGCCAGTTAACAGAAATTTATTATGTTTGCCTTATATGTTTTTTTAATAACTTATGAAAAAGCAAAATATTACTTTCAAGAAATGTAAGCTAAACAACTTCTTTTTTTAAGACAGTTTGGGGAAAAAGTCATTTTTAGTTTTAAATAGAGGAAACAAACGTCTACCATATAGCACGCAGCATACCTTCTCAGCTACTCGTAGAGTAGGAGTTGATGACAAACCTTTAGGCTTTCTGAGATGCAGAAGCCATGAGAATGCAGCTTGCAGACCTCCACCTACAGGGAACTCAGCCCCACTGCTGTGGTCTGCACTCCATTGCATGGTTGGTGCTAAGGCCACACTTCCCAGGACTGCTCCTGGCTGGTGACTGAGTATAGCAGGAATGCTATGGTAGGCCATTTCTGCATGTCATTAGACCCCTGTGATGGCTGACTTTGGCCCTCTGATAACCTGGCTAACCCTTCCTCAGACTGCGTGGCAGTTGAGGCTACTCACTCCCCACGTTTTTTCCTTCTTCCCTGACTCAGGGTCCTACATGCTTTGTGGTCTGATGGCTCTTCCAGGCCTCCAGTTTCCCTTATGTTTTCTCTCTAAGGTATTTCCCTTAATAAAATCCTTGCATGTTTAAATCCAATTGTGGTTTCTTGGAGGTCTTGGACTAAACATTGGATATAATTTAAAAATGAAGTAGTAAATAAAAAGAAAAGGGAAGCTAAGTTTTCTTTACCTGCACTACCAACTTTTGTTAGGGTTGATGTCTTTTATGGGTAGGGAGAAGCACACAAAAAGACTAAGCTAATAAGATATCCACAGAAAAAGATAATATATTCCTCAAAAAAGGATAGGCAATTATTGCATTATTACATCTCCAACTTATGATCACAGTAATATTCTGTGATTAGCAGATATAAGAACATTTATATAAGGATTTCCTTATACTGGAAAATTATTTCAAGAATTCCTCCAGGGTAAAAAGACTGAGAAAGGCTACTCCAGGCTACTTCGGATATGCCTCAATTCAGTCTCATTTGACTCTCTGGGTGTTACATTTTGTGATGAAGCTGAAAGATTTTGCTTCCACTTTGAAGCTCCAGATAGCTGAATCTAATTCTTGCCAACACAGAATCCCATTCTAAAAGCCATCTGGACTGGGCCCAACGGCTCACACCTGTAATCCCAACAGTTTGGGAGGCCAACAGTATAAGAGGATCTCTTGAGGCCAGGAGTTTGAGACCAGCCTAGGCAACACTGTGAGATCCCATCTCTACAAAAACAATTTTTTAAAAATTAGCCAGGTGTGGTGACATGCACCTGTAGTCCTACCTACTTGGGAGGCAGAGGTGGGAAGATTGCTTTATCAAGGCTGCAATGAGCTATGATCACACCTACTACACTGCAGCCTGGGGTGACAGAAGGAGACCTATCTCTTAAAAAATTAAAAATAAAAATAAAGTTATTTGCTGTTTTTTTTCTACCTGTCCATTTATGTGATATATGGAGTCTCTGACAGAGTCCAGCTACACTACAGAGTTAAAAAGCTAGATTGTAGCCTTAGAGGGATTGCAAATTTTACAAGATTATTAAGACAAAATTTATGTACAGGGACAGTATAAGACTACCATCCACAGATTTAGAAAAGAAATCAAAATTTGGATATTAACATGGCAAAATATCCTGATTTCTAGAACTGGGACTCAAGATCAGGGCCAGGAGAGGAGCAAAGCATAGTAATTAAGAACATTTTGGGTATGGTGGCTCATGTCTATAATCCCATCACTTGGGGAGGCTGAGGAGAGAGGGTTGCTTCAGTCCCAGACCAGCCTGGGCAACACAATGAGACCTCGGCTCTACCAAAAAAATTTAATAATTAGCCAAATGTGGTGGGGCACATGCCTGAAGTCCTGGCTACTTGGGAGGCCAAGGCAAGAGGATGGCCTGAGCCCAGGAGGTAGAGGCTACAGTGAGCCATGATCATACCACTGCACTCCAGCCTGAACAACAGATCAAGATTCTGCCTCACAAACAAAGAACAAAACAAAAAAACCCTTGATTTGATCACTGACTGGCTGTATGACATGTGGCAAGTTACAGTCTCTCCTTAGTTTTCTTATCTATGAAAATAGAAATAGTAATACCTACTTAGGAGAATTAAATAAAAAATCTATGTAAAGTGCTTAGCACCATGCCGTGCACGTAGTAACCACTCAATAAAGGGTAATTTTCATCATTAACAGGTATGACTTGATAGGCGTTTTCATCTTAATGCAATACTATATAGTCATTTTGCAACCTGCTTTGGGATTGAGTTATTTCATAAATTATTATTATTATTATTTTTAAAATCCAGGAAAACATGAAAAAAAATCACATAATAATGTGAAATAAAATGAGATTAACATTTCAATGAGATAATATATCATATAAGAACTTTATGCTTTAATTCATGTTCTTTACATAGCTCATTTAACCTTCACAATAATTCAATAAATATCATTATTATAGTAATTTTAATGATGGGTAAAGTAAGGCTTAAAGAGGTTGAATAACCTTCTTCAGGTCACAGGACAAGATTTTGTGATTTTTCACCACTGCTCTCTCTATTTGCTCAACAATGTGATCACAATGGCCCACACTTAATGCTTTGGATTTACCCAAGTTAGTGAAAACTTGTTGCATACTGGCAGCCTATTCAAAATGACTTAGCTGAAAATGCTAAACTGCCAATGGCAGTAATATCATTAAGTCTCTTACTTACAAAAACCAAAACAATAGCCTCTCTTCTCCCGTGACTCCCATCCAACACTACTTTAAATGTATTTCAGTTCATACTTTTTGACTAATCTAGTATCAGATATAGAAAAATCAAAGACTCAAAACCTCAAATTATATTAAGACCAGCTTCCAAGTTTTATTTTTACAAGCTGAACTTTTTATACTTCTAGTTGACAGAAACCTGTCTTAAGACCAAAGGTATCACTTTTGAAGAAACAAAGTTTGTTTTTTTTTTAATCTATAGAAAGGTTTGCATAATAAATCAAGATTAATATGATTACAACATGTCTTTAATGAAACAAAGTTTTTCTAATATAAAATGAAATGGTGCTAGTTTGGGATCAAGTAGTAAAGCGATTTTGCTCAGGAAATCACTAACTGGCTTAATTGGATATGTGTTAATGTCACAATGGTCAGTTTCAGTTACGGCACTTTCTTGACACTTGCATGTTTTAAAAAGTCAGCAATGTATAATAGAATATTTAAATTGAGCTATTAAAACAAATCTGCAGAATATAATATTAAGTATTTCCTTTAGAATTTAATTCAGAAAGCATTTGTAGGCTTAAAATATGGTTTCTGTAAAAATGTATCTTATTATGTGCATTCAATTAGAAAAATATTATGACTAGTTTGATGACTTTGACCTATTTCAGTTCCTAAAAATATCTGCCGGTAATGTCCTAATACCTTCAAAAATAATGGTCATTGAAAGCATTCTTTCTTTGCCTACAGCATTGTTACTGCATGCAAAATTGAACTGCCTTCCATTTCTGAATATTACATTTTTAACAAGAATTATAACTGCTTGTAAAAGATTAAAAAAAAA